>NC_092078.1:5542500-5842500 GCF_039877785.1 Chaetodon trifascialis
TGTGTATGGAGTAATGTCCAGTAGCTAGCCACATAACGTTACTCATGAGCAGAAATAGTCTCGCTATCAACATCACTTTGGGGCATTTCTGCTAGACCTTAACATAATCTATGCAAGCATATGAGAAGCGAGCGACATTGACGTGGTTCTTAGCTTGTATGGGATTATTTAGGTTGGCACAGCTCAACCTGTAAACAAGTCTGGCTGCGTGTAAGGTTGTGCTTATTTATTTCACTGCAGGGTATCACTATATATCATTCAAAGCAATGTGCTGTTATCTGGACGTCAGTTGCGCGTGTTGAAGCAGGTACTTTGAACTTATCTTCCAGGAATTAGCTTTGCACAGACCCTGAAATGCATGGGAGCTGTTGACCTCCTGCAGCATAGCGACGCATATCAGCCATTCATTCATGATTGATGACCTTTGAGGAAGCTCACTGTCCTTTATTCATTTGCCACTACAGCTGAACCCACATCAAGCCACTAACAGCCTTTGTTCTAGCGTTTATTTTCAACCACTAATGTAACCTAGTTAAAAAAAGAAACACTGGAGGAGGATTTTCTTTTCAAGTCTTACTGACACCTGACTGGAAGCACTGGCGTGGATGGGAACATGAGGAGCACTCTGTCTGATCTGAACCAGCTTCTGAGTAGCTTGAAGATCTGATCAAAGCACAACATAGAGCCCCATTGTGTGGACTGCAAACCGACGAGGAAAGAGATGATGGGGATGGCGATAAAAGAGGCCCAGTGACAGTGTTGATCCCACACCAGGAAGCAGAGGAGTGTTGCAAGGCTGCAGACATGAGTCTCCGCCAGCCCACCTCTACGCTGGACAGGTACGAGCCTCGCATCCACTACACGCTGCTGACGCTTTCTGTTTCTGTGGTTAAGGATGCAATCTCAACGCCTCGCTCAAAAATGTGGTACTCCCAGATCAGCCAATCGACGTGTCTTATCTGGCTGAGGTCCCGTCTGGCCACTGGAAATACTGGTCAGACAGGCTGCTTGCTGGGAAGTGATAAAACTGCCCTCTGCAGCAAGGAGAGGGAGAAAATACTGCATGCACGACAATAGCAGGAGTCTGAAATTTCTTATTCAAAACAACCTGAAATGAGATTTTGCAATTATGTGTGGATCGTTTCTAATGGGTAGAGGGAAATCGGTGCAGAAAAGGAGGCGATTCTTACCCTCTGTGGTTCAGAATCGATTCACAAAAGGCCCAAAAGTCTATTTCTGTAAGATGTTAATAGAGTTTGTTGAGGAGCTCAACAGGAAAAGCACCTGGACGATGTGCAGCTTGTGCATGCCGGAGCTATCTTGCAGGTCATCTTCAAGAAATGGTGTTAGGATGCATTTCGCATTTAATGACGTGATCATTAGATTTGCATGACCACTCCTGCACGAACAAACAAGGCGGGAACATGCTTCCAAATTCATGCAGTGATTAACGTAAGCAAGCTGCACACACACTTTTCTTTGCATTTTGGTGAGAGAGTGACCTGTAAGTTTATCTACCACTCGTATTTTATCTCGCATTTGTGGTGTAAGTGCAGACTTTTCTATTCATTCAGTCAAGAATCGATCCTGAATCAAATCGTGTGACTCCCTCAGACTCCCAGCGCTCTTGTTTATAGCGAGCTTCAGTGTCTGTCTGTTGCTTGGGCCTCGTGTTGTGACTCTTCTTCTGACCCGCCGTCTGGCGCTCTGCCGCGGCTCACACCTGATGTGGCGTAGCTCCTCCTGTTTGTCGCCGTCAGTCATCACCACATTCACTGTGTAGCCCTGCGCTGTGTTTCTGTGATCATCTCTTTAGATGCACCTGTGTCTTGATCATATGTCTTTCCTGTTTCTCCTGCTGTCAACCTTTTTTTTTTTTTTTCCTGTGTGCGTTCTTGTGCACGTGCCTACTGCTGTGTGTCATGTGACAGCAGGGCGGCCAATAAGAAAAACGCCCACCTGTTCAGGTAGGACAGCTGTTCGGTGAGCGCTTATGTCGGGTTGGGGGTGGCGGGGGGGTCATTGACATCTACAGATTGTACAGCTGCGGCAGCACATTTCAAGGCGCTTTTGGCTTGACGCAGCAGCGTAGGTGGAGTCAGCGACAAAGGCAGCATTTTCTTTTCTTAAACACACATAAAAGGCATTTCACACACTCAAATTGTACCATCTCATACCAAACTCATCTAAACGTGGCTCCGTCACATCGTGGCTTTACCTGGTCGTTCGGTCTTGGCAGGTGTGGCGAGCCAGTTTCGGTGGATGGGATCGATTCATTCCCAGCAGCTGCTTTTGTGTGAAGTGCTGACTCCACCTACCTGAGCTGAACACACACAGAAAAAAACCACAGCTAATCTAAGATCTCCCATCTGTTACTGAGAGTTAATCAGTCCATTCGGGTAGTTTTGGCTCTTTATATTGAGATGTGATAAGACTGGCCACAGGGGATCCTTTTCACGATCAGTGAATCCCTCCTTTGTTCTGGTTATTAAGATGAATTTGTAACATCTGTGTTGGACTGCAGCTGAAAAATAACCTCTCAGCTAACTCTGGCGCTTTTACAGCAGTGTTTATTAATGTGAACGGTCCCTGTTAACAACAAGCTAAAAGAGATTAATCTTCCTTTTCCAGAATCTAGTATGAAGTCTGCATTGCTTGTGTTGCCCAACCAAAAAGTCCAAACCCCCAAAGCAGTGAAAGTTTGCCGTTTTTCCTTAACAATCGACAGAAGTGATCACTGGTATCTTGGTATCTCCAAATCCTAGTAAATCCCACCAAACGTATCTGAATGGTTTCACTTTATTTTGGGCTGATTTGTCTCTTTTAAGCCAAGCTGTCAATCGACCTCTGGAGTTCTACTGAACCACTGCAGTGTTTACACCGCGGCCTTGCATCAGACACCCTTAGATAAACACGTTCTTGGAAGTGAAGGCTGCTCTCGGCGTTTACAATCTGTATGAGTATAAAGGGCGTGGGGATGATTTGAACTCTTTCTGTTTCCTCAAGGTTGGCCTTCATTCTGACTTTCTTTTCTCTCTTTTCTCTGCCCCCTCCTTCTTCCCGTTATCTGCCTTCTCCATCTTTTCTGTCATGCTTCGCTTGCAGTCCCTTTGCTGCGTGGTGAGTTTTCCTGTCCAGTGCTTTCTCGTCGCCTCTCGTGCATTTTCTCATATTCTCACTCCCTCCGCCACACTTTTTCCCACCACCCTTTGGATCGTCTGCCCCTGGCCTCCCTCTCTCCTCTCATGTTGCTCTGTGTCTGACTTGCCCTCCTTCTCTTTGACCTGTTCTATCACTTTTTATTCATCTCCATTTCAACGATTGTCGCTGTCATCAAAATCACCTGGTTTGTATAGTTTCATGCTCAGCCTCTCTCTCCCCCTCTCCCCCATCTCTCAAATCCAGGCTCAGCAGTCTGACCATCGGGGACTCTGAACGCAAATCCTCTGCTGCCCAGCAGAGGGAGCCAACAGCGGACATCCCCGCTGAGAGTACGGGTAATTACGACATACCGCGCTGGTTCGTGCCTTTATCATTAAATTTCTCGAAAACGGCCCTCACCTCCCTCCGTCCTCCTCCCGCAGGCCCCGGCCTTGTCCAGAGATGCGTGGTCGTGCAGAAGGACCAGCTGGGTTTCGGCTTCACAGTGTGTGGAGAGCGAGTCAAGCTAGTGCAGAACGTCCGACCAGGTGAGACTCGTGCACGGCTGTCGCGCTTTTTCTGTCACTTTGCACAAAGATGCTCCAACAAACAAAGGAGGCTGACACTTGTGGTGCAGGGTTCAGATACTGACGGTTCCCAGGTGCTGAAAAAACAGTGGAAACACATCATTTTTGTCTTAATTCGTACAAATTATTGCTTACTTTGGAGATTATTTCCCAAATGTAAGACACTGATGGTGATGGTGATCTTCCTCTACCTGAGCTGAGCCTGTGTTCGTCTTCACAGGTGGTGCAGCAGTCAAGGCCGGGGTCCACGAGGGAGACAGAATAATAAAGGTGTTAATTATTTCCCATCACAGACTTTAAATATGAGAGTTTTTTGGGGTTTTCAGTGTTGCTGACTTCCCTCTTTTCCGTCTGTCAGGTGAACGGCTCGCCGGTGTCCTCCATGTCCCATCAGGAGGTGGTGAAGCTCATCAAATGTGAGTTTGAAATATTGATTGTTGTGTATTTGCTGAAAAAACGTGTTTTCTTTCTATCTTTCTATCTAATTCTATCCCTTTTTTTTAATCATCCCACAGCTGGAACATATGTAGCTCTGACACTACAAGGACCGCCCCCTTCGACCGCTTCCTTACCCCTCGAGCCCCTCCCCACTGACCTCGCACCCAATCAAAGAACGTCTCTGGGTGGGGAGGCTCCACCTCCTCCACCTCCACCCTTGCCCTCTGGACTGAGCAGCACCCCTTCCCAAAGAATCACTGGACCCAAACCACTCCAGGTAAATGTCATTATTTTAAGGATTAATAGTAACAAATGGACTCTCACTTCCTGCTAAATGGGAGCGTAGTTTTTAGTAGCACAGCATCAAAATGATGCTGATTTTGCTTTTTTTTTAGGACCCAGAAGTACAGAAACACGCCACTCAGATACTCAGGAAAATGCTGGAGCAGGAAGAGGCTGAACTACAGGTACACACACACACACACACACACACACACACACACACACACACACACACACACACACACACACACTTCCAGTTCTGCTGCCTAACTGCATCCTCTGCAATCGAGGGAGGCTCCACAATGTCTCACCTTATTCTAGAATACGCTGCAGCATCCAACGTTAACCCCTTGTTGCATCGTTCCGTCTGCACAATGAGCTGTAGCGACGCTCTGCAGCTAACAATGCTGCTGATAATCAGACCTGACCGATTTACAGGACCTGATGGAGGAGCAGCTGAAGAACCCGTCGCCGTCACTGGAGGAGCGGATTGAAAGTGCCAAGAGGAGGGCTCACCAAGTCAGGGTCAAGGTTCAGCAAGATCTGGTGAGCAGACGTGACGTGAAAACCCCTCGATGTGTTTAAATATTTTACGGGAAATAGAATTTAATTTGCAGAAACGTTGAAGAGCCTTGTGTCAGACACCAGCCGACACCATGAGGAAGTGTTACTGTTACTGTTCTAATCATGTGATCAGATAAATGCTTTGTTTTTCTCCTCCAGGAGGGAACGCGATCGGAGTCTGCCTTGAGCTACGTCATGGCAGGAGAAGGTTCGTGTCTCTTTGTCTTTCACCTTTTTAATCACGTCTCTCAGCGCTGCAGAGATTCCCATGTTTAATTAGTCTTTTTGCCAGTTTGCCATAAATGAGTGGAGGTGTCGTAGGTTGTAGTAGTAGATTTCATGGTCGTGTTCAGAACCCTTACACACTTTATGTTTTAAAGTCATTAAAAATGTCGGTGGTGTAAAGCGCTCTGTGCTCTGGCAGGTCGACTGTCGGTGGACTCCAGCGAAGGCGACGTGGAGGTAGGCTGCACAGTCTTTGCATAAAGCAGTGAGATTGCATGTGCACGTTTGTGTCTGAGACGGTCCCACTCATCCCGTCCCCCTCGTCCTCCCTCCTGCTCCTCCTCCTCCTCCTTCCCCAGGCCTTTGAGAGTCCCCACTCCTCCCCCTCATCCTCCTTCAGGACCCCCCAACACCGCCGGCAGAACTCCGACACACACACCCTGTCTGATTCGGTGAGATGGACACACGCACTTGCATTCACTTTAAGACGGGCGCTGCTGGCTGTGACGTCCTCGCATGCAGTGTGAAGGCACGCTGCAGCCACGCGCCCCCTCCTGCTGCAGCCACACCGAACATAGAGAAACTCTTTGTCGACTTAGGAGTTGATCAGGTTGACCTTTTGTTTGCCAATGCCAATAAAGCTTATTTGAATTTGGAAAAGAGAGAGACAGGAGGAGAGACCTGAAGTAACGTCTGTACTGTACTTTAAGCTTTTTGCCTGCATCGCCAGCTGCACGCTTGAGGCCGTGTGGCTCTGCTCTTTCCTCGCCGCCTCCAGCTCATACCTCACCGACTCTTTCGCTCCGACGTGCTCGGACCTGCTGTCACGTGTCCACCGGCGTGTGGCTTTGCATTTCTTTAAACCTGTCTGTGTGTGTGCGTCTGTGTCCAAAGGGTGGAAAGGCCCAGATCATCGGCCCCGAAGAAGAGGACGAAGAGGACGACGGCTACGCGTTTAATGAGGTGAGAGGGCAGTTCTCAGCGTCTCATCAGCCCGCACTGATGTGATTTCCAGCCGATTTTCCTTTTCCTCAGCTGCGTTCAGCTCCGTCGATGTTCACAGCTTCTCCGTCTTTCTCAGATGGACGGTCCCTTCCAGGACATCGAGTTGTTGAAGTCCCGGCCGGCGCACATGGCCGTGTTCATGAGATACGTCTTCACCCAGCTTCTGGACCCCAACCCTCTGGTCAGTCTTTTGTCCTTTGAGACTGATTTTGCTCCTCTAGGAAGTGACATTTTTGGATAACATTGTCACCTAGAGTCCGTATGTATATCAGGGTTTGCTTGCTTACACTCATGCTTACGTGTGTCTTCGTCAGCTGTTTTACCTGTCAGTGGAGGCCTACCTGGGCTCCAGTCCTAAAGACGCCCGCGCACTCGCACCTCAGATCTGCTCCCATTTCCTGGATCCGGATGCTGTATGTACCAACACGCTTTCATGATTTTAAGCTGAAGTTCATTCATGTGTTACATCCCCGCAGTGGCTGCTAATGTTTATGTTGTCTTTGCATTTGGCACCACAGTCTCAGAGGCTGAAATCTAAAACAAAATGTCTCTTTTTTCCCCCTCACAGCCCCTGAAAATCAAAGTACGAGAGGAGTATCTTACAGATATAGGTAAGACAACTCAAAGCTAGTTTCACTTTAAGATTCAGTAGGTCTTCTTTCATGTGAGCAACGTGGCTTTAACGGTTCTGTCCATCACCCCTTCAGAAAGTCGACTTCATGCCCAGGAGGACATCAGGGGACCTCTGTCCGAGCTGCAGCAGCAGGTGCTGCCGGACATCCAGGACCAGATACAGGACTACAGGTACGTTGCTGCTTCGGCAGATTAATGACCGCGAAGGCCAGTTTTGACAGATCCAGGAGCTCCTAATAACCTGTGAACATGCGTCTCACAGGAACAAGCAGATGATGGGTCTCGGCTCTCTGTTTGGAGAAGGAGACCTGCAGCAGCTGGATGGAGACCCGGTGAAGGAGCGACAGGTGGTGGACAGACAGGTCACCGCCCTGTGGGAAATACTGTAAGTGTGTGTATTCCTCAAATGCTGTTGTTGCATCACGGTTTTCCCGTCGTTAACAGGCCAAGCCTTTATTATCAGGGCAAGCTGACAGCGTGTAAGTGTGTCAGACTAAAAAATCATTTCCGAGACTATCTGGGTTTACCTCATGTGGCTCTAAACAGAAAGTGAATGCGAGCACGTCCACACCGGGCAGTTTGCCTTGCGATGGAGTCAAGTGTTTTGGGGCCCAATAAAATTGTCATTACAAAGCAGCAGAAGGCGCTCACCTGAGCTGTCATAAAAAAAGGTCACTGCGGCTGCCGTAGAACTGGGAAACCACGTGACATTCACTCCTCTGACTTTACCAACGCGCAGGCCGATTAGCGTCACATGACCACCGGGCTGCAGTCTGTGTCTGACGTCGCTGTTTGCGAACTAAGTGGGCTCACCTTTGAGGAATTGAACTGAATCTCTCTTTGGAAGCCTGTCACATCTCCTGGAGGGAGTTAACCGCCGTTTTATGTCTTTCTGTTCCCACCGCAGATCAAAGCACGAAGAGGACAGAAGGTAAGAGACGTGTCTCATCTCTCGGAGGGGGACATCATTAACAGCAACACCTGCCTGCTTCATTCTTCCTCAACACCTTCTCTTTGTTTCCCTCTGTGGTCCTCACCTTTCCCTCCGCCGTGTTCGTCCTGTCTCTCTCTCGCTCTCTCTCCACCCCCTCGCTCCTCTCCCTCAGCTCTCCGCTGGCGTCGGCCGTTCTCCTCTACATGCGTCACTCGGGTATCAAGCTGAGAGACTCCAAGGTCTTTCCCGGTCTGAGCACAGAGAAGGAGAAGTGGCTCGCTTTCTTAAAGACGAAGAAGGTGAGAGGCACCTCTTTTTCAAACAGTGTTTATTAGTATTTAAAATCTGTTAGCTGATCTTTGAGGTCTGGTCCTTCAACGCTTTAATTGAAAGTTTTTGCAGTCATTCGTAGAAGAAGTCAGTCAGTAGGAAGTAGGGCTGGGCGATAAAACGATAGCGATATGTCTCGCGATAGACACTTAATCAAGATCAATAAAAATTGCGTTCGATGAAACATTCGATAATTTTTTTTTTCTTCGTCGAAAGAAACCTGAAGTTGCGAAGCGAGGTTGGTTGCGTGAACAAAGGCACTCGCTCTCAGGTAACCGAGCAACGGAGGGAGTAATCGCTGATCAGTGAGAGAGACACGCTAACACGCCAATCATGTAACATTATCAAGTTCGGTTGCGCCATCTCGTTGTCTCGTGTTTGATGCTCCACGAGGAGTGAGATGAGAAATAGAAAGTGAGCGCTGCAGCGCATAAAATACATATCTGAACACATTTTATTCAGCAGAAGGTGAATCAGTTTGTGAACTTTCTGCACTAAACCAGCAGAAAAAAAGTTCTCAGGTTTCTCTCTGTTTACATTTTTACACTTTTTTTACATTTATTATTTGAGTGTTTTCCATGGTTGTGTTGACATTTCCTTTCCTTTCTGCCTTGATAGCTGAGGGGATTATAATCAGAGGAAGGTTCAATTTAAAATAAAAATGTTTAAATTGAATGTATTTTTCTCCTGGTCCTTATTTTAAATAGGTAATAAAAAATATCAATAATTATCGATATCGACCAATATAAAACACTTATATGGTGATAGAGTTTTCAGCCATATCAGCCCTAATAGGAAGAAGGTGTTTGCATTGTTTGTATGACGCGGCCCCGTGGCTCCTCTCTCCGCAGCTGAGCGGGATCAAGAAAGAGAAAGATGGAGACGATAAAAAGAGGAATCCCATCCTGAAGTACATCGGCAAGCCGCGGTCCACATCCCAGTCCAGTAAATACGAACACACGCCTGCACTCATGAGTCATTGTTCCTCTGTCAGAATGCTAACATGCTAACACACACATGCAGTCATGTAAAATCTATCTGACACGCTCTCACTCAGCATTGATTTGTTTTTGTCCTCTGTTTGCCATTTTGTCGCTTTTGCAGGTTCATTTATTGATTTATGTAATTTTCGTTCTGATTTCATTGTTTCTGATTGGTTCATTTTGGTCTTGTAGCGTTCCATGTCCCGTTGTCCCCCACCGAAGGTATTTATGTTTTTCTCATTTCTCATACGTTGAATTTTGCTTTTCACCAAACACACTCAATCGTTTTTCTCCGTGGAAGATTCCACCTGTGTGCGTGCGTGCGTGTGTGTGTGTGCGTGCGTGCGTGTGTATGTGCACGCGCTGTTTTGTCATACTGTACGCCTCTCTGTGTGCGCAGTCCGTCCTGGCAGCGTGAGGAACATCATTCAGCAGTTTGAGAATCACACCGAGACGACGGGGGAGGAGGGAGGCGATGCCGCCGACCCCCAGAGGCTCTCCTCCAGCAGCCTGGGAGAGGACAGCATGGACAGGTAGCTTTGAAGTCCACCTGTCCTTTAGGTTCAGTATCGTCTTCTTGGAGCTCATTCAGAGTGTTTTTTCATTAATTGCTGCCTTCTCTCGCGCAGCCCCGCGGTCTCAGTGCGTCTGGCGCGTAGCGAGTCGTTGAAGGCTCAGGGAGAAGGGCGGCGGCGGGGCGTCGTCTCAGGGACGGAGTCGGTCCCTCGGTCCCGTAGCGACGTGGACATGGAGGACTGCGGGGAGGAGAGGGAGGGGCCGGGCCTCAGGCCGCTGCAGCACAGCGCCTCGTCATCTGCGTCCAGCAGCTCTGCACGGTAAAGACCCATCAACACTCCCAGGGGGGATTTCTTACAGATGAAACTTAATCACAGACATTTTTTGCACCGTCAGGGAGGGAAATAACAAAATAAGCTTCAGGGAATCAAATCCTCCCCTATCATGAGAGCTTTACGTCCCAAACACCCCGGACGTTTCCCCTGGAAGTGTAGTTTTCACCTCATGCCCTCTCTCTCTCCACTCTCTCTCAAACTCAGGTCTCTAGAGAACCCTACACCCCCATACACCCCTCGGTCTAGACGCAGGTGAGTCTCCGCCCCCATAGACGATTGATGGCTGACTTCTTTCCCTCATGCAAAACACGGAACTGGTTCACAAGAGAGAAAAGTGTTTTTTTTTTGTAATAGTTATGTAACAGTCCATTTGTCTCTGCATCCATACACATGCGTCTGTTTTCCACGTGCACGCCGCTCCGCCCCCCCCGCCTGCGCTCACGCGTCTGTTTGCATGTGGCCCCGCAGGAGCGTCGACTCGCCGCTGGCGCTGCTGCCGGACGCCGCGGCGCTGGAGGAGGAGGTGTGCGACGGTCAGAACTGGCAGGACACGGTCCCCCCTCAGCTGCTCGCCACCCTCACTCCGAGGGAGGTGGACAGACAGGCCGTCATATACGGTACGAGTCAGTAGCTGCAACATAAACAAATATGCGGTTGTGATCTGATGGCGGTGCGCTGATCTCCGTTTGCTGCTCCCTTCCCTTCATCCTCAGAGCTGTTCACCACCGAGGCGTCCCACCTGCGGACCTTGCGGGTCCTGGACCAGGTCTTTTTCCAGAAGATGAGGTCTGTGCTGAGCTCCGATGAGCTGGCCTGCATCTTCCCCAACCTGCCCCAGGTCTATGAATTCCACGGTCAGTCTGTGTGTGCGTGAAATGAGCGGAAAATGAAATGAAATGACCCTGTGCAGATCTGCTGTATTTATCGGTGTAGCTGCATGTTTTCTCAAGTGAAGAATCATTTTTTGGCTCTGGGTGGATAGGATCTTATTTATGGTGATGGAGTCAAGAGCATTTCAGGGAACTTTCAAATTAAAATAAAATATCATTATGTCTTTATTAGCAGTGTTTGAAATAATTGACCTGATGATGAAGCCACACATGCATTTGTCACTTCTGTGTCGTTTCTCTGCAGCGAGTCTGTGCGAGGCGATGAAGAAGCGGAGAGAGACCCCCATCGTTCAGGACATCGGGGACGTCATGCTGGCCAGGGTGAGTGAAGCGATCGCGTGAGAGGTGTTTCTGTGCATGAACGCGTGCGGCGCGCTGACGGCGGCGTGTTTTCGTAGTTTGAAGGTGCAGCCGGAGACGAGTTTCAGGAGCAGGCGTCGCAGCTGTGCAGCCAGCAGTCTCAGGCGCTGGAGCTCATCAAGAACAAGCAACGCAAAGACCCTCGCTTCGCTCACATCATCCAGGTAAACACACACACACACACACACACACACACACACACACACACACACTCTTAGCTCTGTTAGCGCTCGTAGCGTCACGCTCTCACGAGTCTCACGTATCCGTTCAGGAGTGCGAAGCGAGTCCCCACTGTCGGAGGCTGCAGCTCAAAGACCTGCTGGTGTCAGAGATGCAGAGACTCACCAAGTACCCCCTGCTGCTGGACAACATCATGAAACACACAGAGGGTAAGGAGGCAGGAGATGCAGCCCATAATAACCAGCAACACAGCAAAACATGTGGCCCAAAAAAGCTTAAAAAAAGTGTTTAAAGCGGATGTTTGTTTTTCCTTCAGCCGGCTCGTCGGACCTCCCCTCGCTGCAGCGCGCCCAGGCGTGTTGCCGAGGGATTCTGCAGGCCGTCAACGAGGTCGTGAGGGAAACTGAACACCGGCAACGCCTCAGCCAATACCAACGCAGGGTGGATGCCGCCCCTCAATTCAAGGTGGTGGCATAGTTTATGCTGGTTAAGCGGTTTTTGTATCTCATCTCTTCCGTCCGTTCACGCTGCCGATCGAAGGCTACCAACCTTTTCTCCTTCTCCCTCTCAGAGTCTGGACTTCTCCTCTAAGAGGATGATCCATGAAGGACCTCTGACGTGGAAAGTCAGCAAAGATAAGCAGATAGGTGAGCGCCTCCGTGTGGATTCATGCAGTTCCATCGGTTTGGCTTTAGACCCCTTTGCTCACACTCTGTCTCTGTGTCCCTCCATCAGAGATTCAAGCGCTGCTGCTGTCAGACTGCCTGGTCCTCCTGCAGAGGGGCCCAGACGACCGGCTGCAGCTCAGGTATCCATCCCGCTGGCTGGGCGGAGGCGGAGGGGGCAGCGGGGACAGCAAGACCTCCTTCAGCCCTCTGGTGAAGCTGGACTCGCTGCTGGTCCGCTCGGTAGCTACAGGTAAGACCTCGGAAGAAAGCAAAATGGGCTTTTTGTTGTGTCTGTTTTTGGTCCCGATCGCAAGCCTACATCTCGCCATTTCTCTCCAGACAACAAAGCCCTCTACATCATCAGCACCACGGAGAGGCAGATCTACGAGCTGGTGGCCGGGACGTCGTCAGAGAAAAACACGTAAGCTGAAAACGGCTCGCAGAGCGTCCGTCTGTTTTTCTGCGCTTACGTCTGCAGGATGTGTTGACTGTTGGTCTTTGTTTCACAGCTGGAAAGATTTACTTGAAAAGGCCATCTCATCGGCGGACGGCTCGTCACCACTGATCAATCACGGATCCATGCCGATGCCGTGAGTGCATTTATGTCTGTGAATAATAAATAAAGGAATGTGTTGCGCCTCCTTTCATTTGCTTCTCTTCTTCTTTCACACATTTCATATTTCCTGATGTAAACTGTTGTGTTTTCTGCAGTTCCCCCAGTCTGCGCAGTGCGTCCCCGGTCTCCACTGGCAGTAATGTGTATGCAGGTAATTAGGCAGCCATTAAAATCAGCATTCTCCAATAGTTGAACTAATAGTTCGTTCTTTCTGCCTTCGTCACCAAACTGCTGATGGTTGTTGTTATTCATACCTTTTTACCTCCTGAAACATTCCAGACAACTCCATGACGGAGCAGTCGGATTCCACACAGACTCATTCCTCCAATGACGACATCGCGCTCTCAGCTGACACACCTTCGGACCAATCAGAAAGAACAGCAGCAGGTGTGGCCGAGGCCGCTCTGCAAGACGGTGAGAGGGATTCAGAGCCAAGCTGTTGGATGTTGAGCTTATTTGGACAGTTAGCGTGTAAATATCTTATCTTGCTTTCATGCCTCTGCAGTTGAAACGCTGAGGCAGCTCATATTGAGAGATTTGGAAGAGGACGGTTGGAGCCATGATTCGGACGACACGCCCACAAACGAGACGGCCAATGAAAGGAGCTCGTTCACAGACCCGCGGCGGCCTGAGTCTCTGGAGCCGGCCCTCGGCTTAGGCACCGGCGCCTGGGAGGCCGAGCCCGAAGAGGTCCCGCCCCCGGCCGCGGAGCAGCCCAGCGTTAAGGTCGTGAGGAAAGGTAACGGAGCCGACTGAGAGGTCAGATGTTGTCTTTGATTCTTCGGCAGGTTGATCGCTCTGAGGTCAGCCAACGCTCAGAAGCTTTGTTTTCAGATAAATGGCAGTTATCGTGTTGGCTGAACTGAGAGTGAATCCAGCTCGCTGTGCTTTCTGCCTCTTTTTGGATTATCTGACGGCTGCCTTCATCTGCATGTCTTCTCCTCACTGCTCGGTGATTCGTTATTTTGTTTCTCACACACTCTCTGTTCTCTCCTTGTGTCCGCTCGCTCTTCGCACGCCGATGCTCCGCCCGCTCCCGCATCGACGCCGCCCGTCGCTCTTTCTCGCCCCTCTTCCACTCACACTCACAACACTCTCTGTCACACGTCTGTCCTCTGTGCATAGCTGTGGTTGCGGGTCCTTCTTCTTCTTCTTCTGTCCCTGACGACATCACTGATGATGTCGCCCTCCCCTCCGACCAATCGTCCAAGCCGAGGGGCGAGGCCACTGCGCAGGGTAATGATGGCTAAATTGATCCAGTGCTGTTTTTATCAGAAAGGCACATGACATGACTTTGACCTGGATGTTCGTTTTACCCCTGAAATTACTCACCAGCACGTTTTGTCTTATCACGTCTCTGTGCTCCAGGGAACACTTTCTACTTAATAATGCCTACAGAGCCGGGAGAGAGCATCACCGACGACCCTCCCACCCCCACCGCCAGCCACTTCCCCGAGCCTCCGGAGGAAGTGACGTCACCGCGGACGCAGCCGGAGGAGGAAACGCCCGCCCGCAGCCCCGAGCCCGACCGATCTGAGGCTACGCAACTGGAACAGGAAGACGAGAGGGGCCAATCGCAGAGCGGGCACCAGAGCCACGTGATCAAAAACGTGGACGAGATTTTCCACACGATCGAGGGGCTGATGAGCAAGCTGAGGCGGCTGAAGGTGAGCTGGTGCTCAGGCTCAATAGGGTTGTTCTGTCCTCTTTTTGTTCTGTCTCTAAATAGGTTTAATTGTTTCTTTGAAGGATAAACAGAGAGATGATACACACATACAGTGAACAGGCATGGGCAGCACCAGCGTCGGATGCTGTGACCTGCATACTGCTGGGATTTTTTCCTTTCGTTCATGAGACGTGAACATCTCCTCGCAGCCGGAGTTCGTGAACACATCCTCCATTCACCAACCGCCAGATCGTTTATTCAATTTTTTAAAATGCAGCAGAGATCAGCTTTCAGGGAGGGGGGAGTTAACACCGCAGCCTTGGAGGCGACTGTGATGAATGCAGCATTCATCATCTGCCTGAAATGGAGAACACCGGAATTTCCAGCTAAAGGGTGGCGCTCGTTCCGAACAGCAGGATGTTCTTGTAGTTTTAACCCACAGTGTTCTTGGGAGGTTGTTGCACGTGAGGACTTTTCGCTTCTCAGCGGCTAACGTTAGTATGTCTGTGCACCTCTTTGCAGGAAATAGAGAAGGACCATCACAAGCTTCTGAAAACCCTCAGAGAGCCATCTGCCAGTCAGGAGCCAGAGGACCGACGGTGTTCCTCGGCGACCGTCTCCAGAACGCCATCTCTGGACCGCGGCTCAGGAGACGGTGAGACGACCTGAGTTTGACTTTGCAAACACTCGCTGACGATGCAGTTTCAGATCGTTTCTAACTTAAATAATCATGTTTCCTTGAACCCAACCAGGCAAAGAGGGCAGTCCGGCGGAGCCCAAGATCCAGTCCACTGGATTCTGACGTCGCTGCAGGGTGGACTTACTCTTGATCGTTGGCACATGAACGCACCCTAACGTACCCACTGTCAGACTCGGGCACCTCAGCCCTGCCTCCCCTCCTCCCTGCATGCACTGGCCCATGGAACAGAGCCCAGGAAGGACCGTGGATGTTTTGTTTTGTTTGTTTGTTTTCTGCTGGGAATCCAGGAAGCTGGACGGACTCGCCAGGATTTCTGAGGTCGGCGCGACCTCCGACCCCCAGCAGAGCGCGAAGGAGTATAGGACGCAGCGAGGACGAAGCATGAAGGAACAAAAAGGCAGAAGACAAGTTGACTGGCGAAGAGAAAGGTCGGGAGAACTGAGGGTGGACACTGTTGGATAGTCGTGAATGGAAACGAGTCGTACGTGTCGCTTTGACGAGCTGGTTGAAAGAACGGAGCGGAAAAGTGTTGAAATGTTAATTTAAGGAAAAATCTGAGGGACCCATCACCCCTGCACTTTACCCACAATGCATCCCTCTGTCCACTGGACAGATCAGGGACTGGAGATGCCACTGGCCTCTGGGGGTCCCCTACCCCCCCACATTGGTTGCTTTACACTGAGTTCACCTGCCACCACGGCCGAAGGACTGTGTCTATATAATTCAGGTTATTTGCACTGGGTAAGGAAACACACACACACTCATTTAACTGTATCATTCATGTCAGACCTTCATGTCCCCGCACTGAGGGACGAACACTACACTTACTGTCAGAGACAGCTGCAGCCACACTGACATCATCATACTCATCCTTAAGCCTTCTTTTAAGCTGTGCGGTCGCTCGTCACGCGGCTCGTGTTCGTGTTTTTTTACGTTCGGGGAAACACTGCTGCGCCGTTTACTACTGAAATGCTGGCAGGTTTTATTTTCTCAGCGCTGCTTCAGAGGCGTGCGGGGATCTCAGCGATTTAAAAGGGCGAGCTCAGCAGATTCACGCGCGGCTGCTCTCGCTCGACGTTCGGGACACTGAGGGCGTTCGCGGGCCGGGACAGGCGGCGTCGACGGCGAGCGAGAGGAAACAGATTCAGACTTAGAAACTTGAATTTTCTCTGAAGACCTGTTCGCCACTCAATCAAACTGCTGCCAAATATCACCGCTGACGTTGCCTGTCGACACTTTAAGGTTCGACTGTGTCCTTCAGCCCTCTCTCTCAGTGTATTGTGTGTGTAAATAGCACGGTTGATACTGTGAACCAGCAACCTACCCCCCCCCAAACCTCCCGATCCTACCGCACATAGTGTTTATATCCATCTCGCCCACGTCCAAAGCCATGAAAGGACTGCGCTCTTTACCAAGTAGCTTTCCAGAGAAAGAGAGACACCCCCCCCACACACACACACACCTGCACAGAAAAGCTTTGTAAGATCTGATTTTACAAACTCAACTTTACGCTCGTGGTCCAAGTAAAAAAAAAAAAAAAACGCCATATGCAAGTGTTCCATGATCGCAGCGCAGTTACATGAAGCAAACGTTCATTTGAAGAAACAGTTTGACATTTTGGGAAATATGCTTCTGCAGAGAGCAGCACCGCTTTCGCACCTGTACGGTAAACGCGATGCTAGCACCAGCTGCTGGTTCGGTTAGCTTAGCTTAGCATAAAGACTGGAAACACGAGGAAACAGCGAGCTTGGCTCGGTGTGAAGCTCCAAATAGATACGTTACATCTTGTTAGGAAGTTACAAACTTGCTTTTAGCTTCCTGTGCTCAGCTGTTTCCTCCTGTTTCCTGTCTTAATGCTAAGCTAAGCTAACAGGCTGCCGGCTCCAGCTCCGTACTCAACGTGCAGAGACGACAGTGGTGCCGATCTCGTCTAACGCTCAGCGACAATTCCCCAAAATCTGTTCCTTTGACCGTTTTTGGATCATATGTAGGAGTGATTTAATGTCCTCGACGTTCAGAAACGTTTTGTACGTCTTGGGTGTAACCAGCAAAGACTGACACTAAAGCCAAGTGCTTTTTTTTTTCCCCTCCTCCTCGAACTCAATCTGTCAGAAACTAACTCTAACACACACTCGACAGAACGTATTTAAGCTGTTAAAAGGGAAGGACTTCTGTTCTTTGTGCGCCGGTTTAGATGTTCTTTCTCTGATCAAGCTGGGCAGAATCACACTGGACTGAATTTTATTTGAGCTGGTTTCAAATACAAAGCGAGGAGCGCACTAGTGAGCTTCCCAGCCTCTTCACCAGCCTCAAGACTGACGATACCAAACTGAACCAAACCAGAAGCCGCTACCAGCCGATGATTCTGCCATCCACGCTGATATTTCACTGCCTGGTGGAAGGTTTTCGCTCTTTAGCCAAAACACACCGACGTTTCACTTTACATATGAACAAAAAAAAAACAAAAAAATCAGAGCTACTGATGAGCAGGACGGCCGATTTCGCGGCTGACCCTGTTTGAACTTGAGGGATTTGTGCTAAAATGTGAAAATGTTCAACCAAAGTGAAATATCTCCTCAGAGGTGTTGAAGGGAGCACTGTTTTGTTTGTTTTGTTCACGTTTCGGATGCAGATTTTCGAGCAGCTCGGACCAGGAGACTCCCGTTTAGTCCAGGAAAAGACAAAGGTTCTGCAGTTTTAACACCGTCTGCTGGTCTGAGCTGCTGTCCGTGCATCTCCTCTTCTTTCATCCCACCTCTCACTACAGCATTTTTCATCCAATTTCTACCTCTACACTTCGGTTTCTTCATATCTTCCATCGTTTCCTTTCTTTTCACACCTTTATCTTGTACATTGACATCAGCGTTGTGGCCCGAACCGGCTGTGAAAACAAAACAAAACAAAAAAGCTATAACTGATTCCTTTTCTAAGAAAAAAAAAAAATGTTGCACAAACTTCCCTGCACGGTGCAAACTACTGTATGCATAAACACGTCTTTAACTATCATCTCATTGTCTTTTTATTTTGTATTTTTAAAGAAAAGAAATCACTCGTGTAATATAGAGAGATCAGACCCACTTGTTTTATATATGTTCATTTTTTTCTGTAAAGCCTTAGTCCTCGTATTTGATTTTATTTTTGTAGATATGATTAAAAAAAAGGATGTATAAATTATTTTCTTCTCCCTTGTTTTTAAAATTGATGAGATTGTTTAGCTGCACAGAAGGAAAAAAAGAGCTCATGTCTCAGATTCATGTGTTTTGTGAGATTAAAAAGAAACTGGACAAAGAAAATCAGTCTTTTATCTTTTATGTTTTTTAATGAATTAAACACTTGGATATGTCATGTTGCCAAAATGTAAACTTCGAGCTTCAATATGTATCATCATTTTTAACCAAAGTTATTTTTTTCAGCTTCCACCAGATTAACCAATTTGAGAAGAATTGTTCAGTTGCTGTTTGGGCTTAAAAGTTAAAACAAAAAACAAAAAACAACATCCTCTTTTTGCCGAAAGTGTTGGTTTTCCCTGATGGTCATATGAAAGGGAAGGTTGTGGTTTAATTTAGTTTTACGCTCTATGAAGCCTGAATGCGTCAAGTACGCTTTCCACAGCAGAGTGTGACCGGAAATGTAGCATTGGCTAAAAATAAAAGCACAACGTTTCTAAAGGACGAGAGTATCTTCACATACAAGTATTTTTGGATCAGTACAGGTAAACATAATGCTGATTTTCACTTTTTTCCCCTATTTTTTCCACATGCAATGTACTGAATACCGATATCAGATTTCAATATGTGAGCAGATACATAAATGAGTGTCTGACTTTAGCTTGGAAACAAGTCAATCTGTTTATTATTTGGTAAAATTGTACATTTAGTATAATAATTGTATATATGCTGTAATACACTTTTTGCCACTAAATTTTTGTATTTGATTATTTGATAAATAATCCTGCAACTATTTCACCGAGTACAGAAAGGGAAGAGAATCCCTTTGTAATTATTCAAGGGATTAACCACTTTGGGAAATTGTTTTGATTTAACTTGATTTAATATTTAAGATCAGTTGTTTATCTGATAAAAGCCAGCAACACAAATTTGAGGCAACACATTTACCATTTTAAGGGATGATTTATTTCAAGTGATGTGCGTGTAGAGCAGATAAAGGCATTTTAAAGGTTTTTTTTTTTAAGGATGTTTGGTTTGTTAGACAAATCAGCTTTTATTGTGAAAGTCACCTCCGGATGCTGTGCTTGTACTCTCTCTAACTTGACGGCGCGTGTCGCTCCGCCGGTGCTGGGTGTCCTCACGGAGCCGCTCAGCTCAGCGGGGCTCCGGCGGACAGCGGATGCGGCGCCGGGATGAGGTGTGTGTCGCTGCCTTTTGTGCGGCTTCGGTGCTTCGATTCGAGCCGCAGTTTCCAGCCGGAAAAAACAAAGAAAACACGGTGTGTTCACCAAGAGGAATCCGCTCTGCCTCTGGCTGTGAGTGAGCGCGAAGCCGCGGACAGATGAGAGTCGCGACGAAGTGAATTTGGAGGCACTTTTGTTGGAAACGCGCTCGGATCGGAGCTGCTGCTGGTGGTGGTGGTCGCCTCTTTGTGCTGCGGGCTTTCCCTTCTTTCCTCCTGTCAGAAAGGTAAGAGTTTCCTGCAGGAGTGATGTTTAAAATGTGATTGTAAGTAAATGAGCATTTATATGATAACAGTGGCTGCTGTGGCTTTAATATAAAAATGACCAAATTAATATTTTCTACCACTTTTTTCGCGAAAAAATTTAAATTCCTTATTTGTCCAGCTTCGCTCGTCTGTCAGGACTGATGAGTTGGCAGATAACAGTATTGATCTCAGACTGACTGTTCTTTCACTCCCGGTGTGAACGCGTCCATAAACCAGGTTTCCACAGTGACTCGGAGTCTTTTTCGAGTTTGCTCTCACTTTCTCCATGTTGCACTTTTACGCACTGAGTGCCATACGGGACACCGCGCAGCGAAGCCCGGTACGTTTCCATCCGTGCGGTCGCACGCAGGGGAGTTGTGCGTGCAGTCCGCGGTGTGTTGCTCGCAGCCGCATCACCTCATCCTGGGTGTGCTCCGCTTTGTCTCACACGCTGAGCCGCCGCGTTTCCGCTTCTGTGGACGCAACGAGTCCTGAGCGCTCGACACTTTGCGCGCTGGTAGTCCTGAGTTTTAATTCACGCTGAGGGGGTTTTGGTAACGTAAAGGCCTCGAAGCCTGGGCTCGGGTTGCTTGTGGAGTCGGCATTGAGGCTGCAGCCACGCCTCGCTGGCCCACCGCCACCCTGAGGCCTGGAGGCCCCCCCAGGAGCCACCTGAGGCTGCGCGCGCGGCCAGAAACCATAACTGAACGAGATGTTTCAAACCTGAGAGGTAAAGAGTTCACATCTGACTTGTTTGAAGGTGTAACTCTAATAAAAAGCTTTACTGAATCATCTCACAGCATCAGCAGAGATGAAGAAGAAGTTTGGCATCTTGTGACCAAATATTTGTAAATCCTTGACTTTTTCTCTGCAGTGTGGTAACAGTTTTATTCCCGGCCAGCCTGTGTCCACACTGCACGTGGAACCTCTCCCATCCCTCAACATGGAACCCAGTGTAAATCAATCAGCGGTGGATCGATTCCAGCGGGAGAGGCTCGTCAGTGGGATGGATGGGATCGACTGTCTCAGACAGGGTGGGCCTGGGCGACAGAGCACGTGTTGTTTATGCCACAACAATGCAGCTGTGAATGTGTGAGAAACCCAATGTGACGTGCACTGAAACGTAACACAGCTGCACCAACTGCCACAATCTGCACTGCACTTTTACTGATGAATGCTTGCTCGGCTTCGGCCTCTGTGTTGTGTCTGGCCCGGGGTTTGACAGCATACACTCAGGTCCTGCTGGTGAAACAGGCGTCTGCACGAGCTGCAGCAGCAGCAGAGACCAGCTTCGCCTCTGGAGAATCAGGGCTCTGGGATCGGCGTGATTTCCATTTTTAACCAGAAAGCGGGCGCTCTGCCTGACGTGATGGTGTGACAGTGGCCCTGTGTAGTCTCCTTTTTAAAAATGTAGAGCCGCTTCCCCCCCAAACAGCCTCTATAAAAAGTTTATTTTAAATGTTTTAGTGTCTCTATGGGCTCTCTGGGACAGTAACGTTGTTGTTTAGCCATCCTCGTGTAGCTTTGGCTTCACGCTTGGGCTCGTTTTCTTGCTGGAGAACAAATCTTCTCCAAAGTGGCAGCGTTCTTACAGACTTTCCTTCATGATTTCTCAGTATTTAGTTGCATTCACCATGCATTCATGTTTGGGATGATGTCCAAAATGATCAGAACCATGGTTCAGCTGAGACTGCTTTCTGGAAAACTGTAGCTCAAATCTCAAATCTTTTTACTACAAATATACCGAACATGCATGCATGTCCGACGACACTGGATTGAGAAACTCGCTGTGAAGCGCTGCAGATTCTTGGAACTGAAATACATTTTCATTGCCTTCCTTGAGTACAGCCTTGTATGCCTGCTCACAGATCACACGAAAGCCATTACTGAGAACTGCGATGTCTTAATGTGGAAAATGGAAGGCCACAGCACAAATTGAGAGCACGAGGAGATTTGTTATTAGATTAAGACTCTGCTTGATCTGACAGAAAGGCCTGTGTTCTGTCCAGGTGAAAAACTTCAACAGCCGTTTTTAGGTTTTTAACCTTGTTAACGTGTCTGTACGATGCTTTTTTTGTGCTACGGGACATATCGTGAGTGAGACTTGGAACTGCAGGGGACCAATGGCGGCCTCAGAGACACAGATTCAGACTGTCTGGGTTTCATACGTCACATATCAACGCATCAGTGTCACGAGTCAACATGTTGGCCAGTTTGTTTTTCTGTTGATTGTGTCCAGATAAATCCGCAGTGTGCTGGATAATGCTAGCCAGCGTTAGCCTGCCATGTTACATTCATGTTAACCAATAACGGGACATTTTAGATATCTCGGAGGTGCTGATGAAGAAAGTTCCAGCAAAGTCAAAGCAGTTTGTTCAATGACAGCTACATTGATGAGAAAGCTTCACATCAGTGCGTAGCGCTCAGTAGCAAACACACCAGAAAGTGAGCAGAAGTTTGGTGAGCTGGGACACTTCTGAGCCATTTTAAGGCACTTTTCATGGAAAACACTTCAAAATTGCAATTTTGAAAAACAGAGATGAGTTTTCAGGGGATTCATCGATGCCAGGGGAGGACAGAAACGGACTAAAGGGACTGAAAAATGAGAAAACATCATTAAACTGAAGTCAGAGTTGTGGTCTGGTGAATGATTAGTGTCTGCTCTGTCTTTTGAGGTGTGTATTTGAGGAGAAGGAGAGGAGGGGGTGTAGAGTTGATGTTCTGGTTGCTATGGCAGCTTCCCCCCTCCTTCCCCCGTCACCCCCAGCCTCCCATTCATCCCCATTGTAGTAGTTAAGCTCTGTTGCCCCAGGAGACTGCAGGGGACAGCTGGGGAATGCGGCGTCCGCATGTGCGGGTATGCATCAACCATGATCGCAAAACACTGCAAAAAGTTGAGACGAGTCGGCCTTTATTTGTTTAAACGAGACGCCCGGCATGCAGGTTTCAGCCTGGAGTCGTTCACTTGTGAAACTGGAGCGCTGTGGAGCTGCTCCGATGTTCCACCTCCCCTCCTGCGTTCCCTGCACACCGGAGACTCGTAGCCCAGAATAGACGGTGGCGTAATTGCCCTTTATTGGCTGGGAACACAGTCAGGGCCAAATCACTTGAGTTTGCTCATAAAAACTCCCTCAAAGCGGAAGAATGGGCCCAGCTCCGTCCTGTGTGCCTCAAAGCACACACACTTTCACACACTGCAGAGTGCCAGCGCTTCAACAATGCCGTCTCTCTTCTTGTTGCTTGGTATGTTTCCCTCCGAGATGCTTTTATTCCTGTCTGATATGACAAATTATCTTCCCTCTCTGCCTTCATTTCTCTTCCTGCCTGCCCTCTTTTCACTCCAAACCCACCATTTTTCTTACTTCTTCATCTCCTCTCGCTCCGTCTTCCTTCCCAGGCCTCCAAGATAGATTCCCTCAGGAGTAAAGTGGACCTGCTGCGCCTCCCTCTGGCCCTCTCCTCCAAGTCCATCAGCAGTCGCAAGAGCCAGCTGGGCATCTGGGAGAAAGGCGGCGGCTCGGGGGCAGGAGGGGCCGGGAAACCCCGACCACCGCCAGCCTCCGACATGGACAACGAGTCAACGTACTCAGGCTACTCGTTCAAGTCGTCCCACTCGAGAAGCTCCCGCAAACACAGGTAGCAGAGCACAGATTGTACCGTGCTGCAAGTAGGGCTGCAGCTAATAGTTTTAAGAACCTCCTGGTTACTGTGTTGATTTATCTTTAAAAGAGGAGCCCAAGCGTCCATTCAGTTTAATCGATAATGAAAGTATTGTTAATTGCAGCCCTAGAATAAACAAGACATGAATAAAACACATAAAAAGGCAGGAAGTTTGACATCATTGTTGTCTGAAATGTCCACTGTCTCCAGGGAGAGGCGGGACAGGCATCGCTCAAAGAGTCGTGACATCAGCCTTCGTGGAGACAAATCGGTGACCATCCAGGCTCCTGCAGAGTCACTGCTGGACGCAGAGTCCACCAGAGGAGATGACAGGGTCAGGGTTCAGTTTTAATCCGCTCGATGTGTAAGCTGTGCTCTGCCGTGCATCGCCAACACTCTCCTCTCTCTTCAGGATGACAACTGGGGCGAGACCACCACGGTGGTCACTGGCACCTCCGTGGACAGCATCTCCAATGAGGACCTGACACGGATCTCGAAGGACCTGGAGGAGTCTTCGCCGCTGGAGTGCCGGCGTTTCCTCGGACCAGCGTTGGGCGCAGTCCTCGGGTTCTTCGCTCTGGTGACTCCTCTGGCCTTCTTGGCCCTCCCGCAGCTCCTCTGGCGGGACACGCTGGAGCCTTGCGGCACACCGTGTGAGGGCCTTTACATTTCTCTGGCCTTCAAGCTTCTGATCCTGCTCATCTCCACCTGGGCACTGTTTCTCCGCCCGCCCAGAGCCACTCTGCCGCGCTTCTTCGTCTTCCGCTGTCTGCTGCTGGCCTTGGTCTTCCTCTTTGTGGCATCTTACTGGCTCTTCTATGGGGTGCGAGTGCTGGAGCCCAAGGAGACAGACTACAGGGGGATTGTGGGATATGCGGCCTCCCTGGTGGACGCGCTGCTGTTCATCCAGTACCTGGCCCTGGTGCTGCTGGAGGTCAGACATCTGCAGCCTGCTTTCTGCCTGAAGGTTGTGAGGACCACAGATGGAGCCAGTCACTTCTACAACGTGGGTTGTCTCAGGTTAGTGTGTGTGGAATATTTGTCTTCGTTCCCCATTTAAATCCGATTTTGTTGGATTTGCTTTATTGTTTTCACTGCCACATCAGTCCTGGATGTTTGTCAGTTTTAAAGCTGCAGCAATTCGTTGATCAGAAGATCAATAACACCACAAAATCTAATTTCTTCTGTTTTACACCCATATCTACTTTGAATATGTGTTGGACTCTGATCACTGCTAAAACACGGGTGACCTACACTCAATACTGTGCCTGAATGCATCCTTTGCAAACACAGGTGGAGCTCATAGCTGCTGCTCTGCTCAGACAGCCTCCTGTGCAGACACAGTGTTAGATGTCACCGTATTGTTAACCAAAAGTAGACACTGCTGCAACAACCTCTGCCTGCAATGTGCAAATATATTTAGGTGACACATAATCTTAAAACGAGTCTGCAAAATTTTATCCTTTTTGATCCTGTGAGCCTGACTCACTTACATACTTGACATAAGTTGTCTTTCTGTCTTTTGGCAGGATTGCAACCTTTGCACACATTAAAACCACAAATACAGACAATCATGCAGCATTGGCAGAAGCCTGAGCTATATGATGCTTTCATCAATACAAAATGAGCACAGGTTGCCTGAAAAATTGAAGGGTGAAGACTCAGATGAACTCTTTCTTTTCATAAGATCTCAGATTATTTTCCTGCCCCTCATCATCACTTTACCAAAGCTGGCTTGTGGCTGCCAACAGCTCTTTGTTTCGAAATATTGAAGAGGAAAGCTTTGTTTTTATCCTCTGTCTCATGCATTGCAGTATACAGCGGGCAGCAGTGTGGGTTCTGGACCAGTACTACAGTGACTTTCCAGTCTATAATCCCGCCCTGCTCAACCTGCCCAAGTCTATCCTCTCCAAGAAGATGACTGCCTTCAAGGTGTACAACCTAGGGGAAGGTACAGTGATCTTATGTATAGTATTTCATCTTTAACCTTTTTCATTCATCAGATTCCTATTGTGGATTTTTAAAATACGTTAAACAAAGGTGGGAAGCAAACGCTAAATTGCCAATGAAACAATCTTGTGTAGCCTGCTGCAACAGTGAAGTGGTACAGGTGAGTCTGCAGCATGTGATAAATGGCAATTGTTTACAAGGCAGTTTATATGGCAGTTGTTTACAATTCAGATGTAGAACAGCCATAACTCAGCAAAAGCTAAACCTGCCTGAAATGGAGCAAATTACCCCCTAAAAATTTACAAATTAGGGTGTAAATTCCTCAAATCATTAAGTGAATAAAAATGAAAATACTTTGCAAGCATGCCCAGGACTAATCAGATGTTTAGGTCGTCCTGAAGTTCAGTGTTTCCATCTACAGAGAATAGCACCAATAACTCTACTGGGCAGCCCAGATCCATGGTCGCAGCTGCTGCCCGGAGACGAGACAACTCCCACAACGAGTACTACTACGAGGAGGCAGAGGTGGAGCGGAGGGTCCGCAAACGAAAAGCCAGGTAAGGGCCTACCCCAAGCTTCATTAAAGCTTTATTAAAATTCTTTGTTTGGCCACTTGGGGGCAGCCCAACATGCTGAAAACACAAGATTGCCAGGAAATTCAAGTGTGTAATGTTTGTGTATTTGGTGCACACCTTTCAGGCCACAAAAGTTATTATCCTCACAAAATATTAAGCTGCAGGTAACATCAAGCTAATAGCATATGGCTTTATATGTAGTCATCTGACCCATTGTTAATATAAAGATATTGATCAGAGCAGCTGTAAACCCAGTGTCTCACTCCTGTTTCTCCTCCCAGACTGGTGGTGGCAGTAGAAGAAGCCTTCACTCACATCAAGCGTCACTTGGATGAAGAGGGCACAGTGTCCTCCCCCAAACACCCGCGGGAGGTGATGGACCCCAGGGAGGCGGCCCAGGCCATCTTTGCCCCTATGGCACGGGCCATGCAGAAGTACCTCCGCGCCACCAGGCAGCAGTCCTACCACAGCATGGAGAGCATCATCAACCACCTGCAGTTCTGCATCACGCACAACATGACCCCCAAGGTGAGGAGAGTATTTTTCTTTATTTCCATTTCTTTCCTATTTTAAATTTGCAGCAATTTTTGGATATTTATTTGAGCTCTTATAAGTTTAAGTTTTGTTTTTATTTGTAATTTACTTGGGTAAATGGGTTTGTCGTCTGCATATTGTGAAACTTTTTTGCGTTTACCCCCATTTTTTCCTTTTTAATTCAATTATCCAAATTATATAGGTAGTATAGCTGTCATGTGGCCTCTGTTGACCCTGTTTACCGGAAACTGTCCTCTTCTGAAAATCTGTGGTTCTCAAAGTTGTGCTCATATTTTCAGTTTCTACTCAAAAATAGCAAAATATGCACTCTACCTTCACTCTCCATATTTTCATTTTAATTCGCCCCTCCTCATGTCAGGTATTTTGTGTTACTGCCACATTTTTAACACTTTAAGCTGTTGCTGCATTAGCACAGCTGTTACTAAATTCCCACATGTTTTTCTGTGTGTGTTTCAGGCTTTCCTTGAGCGTTACCTCAGCCCAGGTCCCACCCTCCAGTACCTGGACACCAGCAGGGGGCGCCAGTGGACGCTGGTGAGTGAGGAACCAGTGACAGCCGCTCTTCGTCAAGGCCAGGTCTTCTCCCTGAGACGCCTCGACTTCTCTCTGGTGGTAACGGTGACACTCCTCCCCTTCCTGCGCCTGGGTGAGGAGTTCATCGACCCCAAAAGCCACAAGTTTGTCATGAAGCTGCAGTCAGAGACGTCTGTGTAGGAGGAAGGAAATGAATAATGGATGGAAGAAATGAGCAGGACAGTGAATCAAAGATACTAATCTTAGTGCTTTCAGGGTATGTTTTTATACCTTTCATTATTTTTCCTGATTTTTTTTTAATTAATTAATTTTTTTTTGTCAGCAAGCAGGACACCCAAATATGCAAAGCAGACACGGCTGAAATGTCATGACCATACTGAAAAAGACAAGGCAGCAGAAATACCCAAGTTCCTCTTTTGAGTTCTGCTGAACAGAAGCAGTGACTTGTTGTTGTGTTGACTGTTAACTTTTGATAATGACTGCTTCCAGTTCACACGATACTGACGAGGCAGAGATGTTTATAGCAGCATTTCACCACAAATGTAATGAAACACATTCTTTTGACAAGCAGTCTATAATTAGGCTTTTAGCTACATTTGTGATTCATGCATGTCAAGAGGACTGTCGGTGACAAGTTTTTTATACATCAGACATGAGGCTTCGCTTTAGCTCACTCTTAATCATATTTCTCTTTTTCTTTTACTTGAACTTGTTGCTTTCTGTTGAATCTGGCTTTTAGAAACTATGAATGAGCAGACCTTTTGGACATCAACTGGATTCACTGACTGACTCAAAAGGAGATGAAACTGCCTTTGAGCTCCTTTCTCTATTTCTGATTCCATTAAATCATTTACAGAAGACAGGAATACTGTCCACTCAAAGTATGAGGTACAAAACACAGGATGGACTTGATGCACTGAGTATATTCATAAACATGGTTTGTTTTCTGCTCAGGTTTTGTTGAATCAATTCTCCTTTCTGGAGTTCCACCTACAGAAATCTGTCATAGCTTACTAGCTAAGCACAATGTAGAACCAGTTTATGCCCACTAACACTGGTAGCAGAGGTTTTTACCTCTACATGTGAGGTTTGGATTGGATTTGAAGAGCTCCAGCACAACACGGCTGAGTGCTGCCAATGTGCGTCTTTTGGGCAGCTTTGTGTTAATTACTGTTTTTGATATTTTGTGAAGTGAATGTGAATTTGTGTGTGTGGTTGAGCATGACTGGATCACCAACTAGAACTGCTGTACAATACAAGTTAGGACGGGTCCTTCGTACCTTGTGGTCCTGCCTTGTAGAGTTGTCCAAATCTAATTTTAAGGCCTTAAAAGAGAACTAACACTGATGTAGCTTTGCACTTCTATAGCATTGTTGGATGAGCAGTTGATGCAGCAGAACCAGAGATGTCACCTTTTTATAATTCCACATGTTCTTCTTCATGGTTGAAACCTGGTACCCACAATGCAACTCGACTGCTGACAATACAGTTGGAGGTTTGCGTGTTTTATGCTACCTGCGGCCAATGCTTCGAGCTGTTAGCGGTTATTGGCGCGACAAAGGTGTGGTAAGCTCACTGCTTCTTAACCCATAACGCATTTGAAATAAGAATTGCACACAGACTTTTACGTGTAAATTCAGGGCAATTACCATTTAATAAGTTTAGAACTACTATTACTAAATGTACATTTGGGACAGTCCGTAATTATGAGTTGGTGAGCACTAATAATTCATGTTAGTGTTGAACTTTGGTTTTCACTGAATGTGATGTATTGGAGGCCATGCCCCCCAAAGACTAAATCACCTGTCCCAAATTTCACCCACTCTCACTGGTCACACTACTTCAAGGTACTAGACACAGCCCAAGACCTACAGATATTTGGTTATTTCCAGTAGCATATATTTACGTTTGTGAAGCCTGAGGGCCAATTACAGAAATAGTTACAAATCAATTTTCTCTTAAACTAGTTGATTAATTATTCCACTTCTAGAGTATCAGCTATGGATTCCTATTCCTATCCTATGGAGGAATGATGAAGCTGCTGTATATATTGGGGGTCATTCAGCAGGTTAATCCAGCCATGGGTTGATTCATGTGCACATTTGTGTGTTATTTGTTACTTCTCTCACTACAAATAGATTGTTGTGCCACTGACGTTTACATTTCAATGAAACGGTTGTATTTGTCCTGTTTTCCAATGGATCAGGTACTCAATCGAAGCTCCTAACACTTGTCTCTGAAGACAAAAAGAAGGTTGTTATTTACTGTTGCACTGTGTTTTTTAGGACTGAGTTTTTTTAATAAATGATTTCATCTGAAGTTGTTGTTTTTTGTTTTTTTTTATATTTTACCCCATGTGAGTCATAAGATGTCTCGAGTTTGTCTTTTTCCTGTGGAGCAATGAGAGGAAGTGCCACTTTCATGTAGGAGTATGTAAAGCTAGCATGACGTGTAAAAAAATTCCACACTTTTTACTGCACACTTGTACTGTTGGAATCCACCAAAACAAAAGGAAAAAATACCATACCAAATAATAAGTAAACTCTGTTCAGTCATGCTTGAATCTAAGCTGACAGATGGGAAATTTACTCGTCTCGATACGTCATTTGTAATTCAGGGTTGACCTCGTGGTCGGCATCACCACGAATAAAACAGGAAGTATAGAGTCGCTAGTAGCGCTACAACTCTTGTCATTGCTCCATCTGTCAGGATGAGACAAATTCTCCTCATTGTAGTCCTTCAAGGTAGGTCCTGTTTTTTTTAACTAAAAGTACCATAGAGCAGCAGCTGATGGGACATACTTTCAAAAACCTGAACTCATTAAAATGACAATTCAGAACAGAATAAGTAACTTCCTGAAACACTGTGACTGAGGGTCTTTGGTAGTTTAAAATTTTTTTTTTAAAAATTAAAAAAAAAAAACTAAATAAACATAATAATGCAAATCATTTTTAGCACCTGTAAGTTAAAACCTTTCAAATTTGCTTAGAAGTCAAAAGGAATGGAGGCAGTACTACAGTACTAGTACTAGTAACAGTATTAGTCATAGTCGTTCGCCATGTTTCCTGTCTGCCTCTTGGCTGTGCAATAAAATTAAAAAAGTTTTCTAAGATTCTATTGACTGATCCTCAGAAATTTCCTCTGGTGTCAACATGAGTTTGACATTTTTGCTTTTGATTTAAATATCTCAACAACTATTCTATGAGTTGCCATAAAATTGGCAGATAGACCTCAGATGATGATTAGTAAAAAGTCTGATCCCCTGACCTTTCATCTTGCTCGGTCACAAGGTCAAAATGTCATTTTTAGCACTTTCAGACCTGCAGACCCCATCAGCTGCAGCTGTGTTTTGGGTTTAGAGCTTATTAGCACATGTTAGCATGCTAAATTAAGAATGTGAACATGGTTAACATTATATCTGCTAAACATCAACATCCTATTAGTTGATTTTAGTCAGACTGCTAGCATGACTGTAGTCTTGTCTTGTTTGTATAATACCTGAAGTTGAGTGGTTTCTATCTATGAATAAGGAAGCAGACATTTCCCTTCTGTTGCCTTCCCTTACTGAGAAACAAAATTAAAATAAACCAGACTCCTTCCCTTTTGTTCGTCTAAATGCTCCCAAATGAGCAGTTACAAATATGTAAAGATATCCACCAAAAGGAGCTGAAACTCCAGGTTGGTGCTTAGTAGTCATTGCCATCTTACATTAAAAAGTAATCAAAGATCAGATGTTTTTAGGGGAAGCACTGCTTTTCTTATGTTTATTGCTGTATAAAAGTTATAGATATGTTGATTCATGTTGTATCTTTTTCTTTTACAGGGGTGTTAGTCGAATCCCTCACTGATGTCACTGGATACCTTGGGGATTCCGTTACCTTGCCCTCGGGAGCCGACCGATCATGGAATCTTTCCAAAATTGAGTGGTCAATATTCTCAAACAACACTTGGATCGCCACCTATCGCAATGGGCAGCAAAACATTGAACGCTTCTATTTGTATAAACGGAGACTCAGTCTCAACATCCTCTCAGGTACAAGCCCAATCTGTCGCCTCAAATCTATAAATGTAAATTAATTGTTATTTCATTTGCCTCTTTCATGTTTATTACTCATTAGGTGACTTGACCATCCATAATTTGACCGCCAAGGATGCCATGGAGTACAGTGTGGACCTCATCAACACTGAGGAAAAGGACGTCGGGAACAAGGTTAAGCTCACAGTGAAACGTAAGTGTCACTGACGTTCAAGACTGCCGCAAATATTTTGTCGGCAAGTGAAATAAATATCGTCACACATTGTATTTTCAGTTAGCTTGACTCAGTGCTTATTTTGATTCATTTTTTTCAAACACCCAAAAAGAAAAGCAGCCATAAATAGAATAAGACTGATATATTGGCAAAACTGTAATATAATATTCAAAAGTTCACCTTAAAGTGAGAATCATTGTGTTTTCATTACCTTAGAATGAGCTCTTTATATCTACAGAGAAAGCCCGTCCTCCATGTTTCTACAGTAGCCAAGAATGAACAAATCAAACACTGGCTCTGGAGAGCATCTTTTGCTTTTTTTTTTTTTTTTACAGCCACCGTACACACTGGACTTACACATGTGTTTGCATACAGACTTTCCTCACTGAGTTCAGCATGTTGCTCACATGTTTTGTTATTAATTACTGGAAATTTTGGGGGAGATTATTCTTTTATTTAATCAACAATTCCAATTCAAATCTCTGCAGAACGCCTCCAAAAACCAACCATAGAGACTGTCGTCTCACCATCTGTGAAAGAAGACTGTTGGGTGTTGCTGAATTGTTCTTCGGCTGATGAAGGCGTTGACTTCACCTGGCGGGTTGAACCTCCCAGTTTGGATACCTGGCACATGAGCGGTCATGACAGAAACTCTGCATTTTATTTAGCATTACTCTACTCGACACAAGAACCTGCTGAATTCACCTGCATCTCCAGCAGGAAAATGGAGAACGCCTCAAGTGTTATCACTCTAAAGTGTCATGGTAAGGTCACAATGGGCTTAAATAGACATGATACCATGACATGATGAGATGTCAGGAGTAAAATTGAACAGCTAATCAATTTAATTGTGAATTCCTTCAATGACTGAATCGGTCAATTGTTAAGGACTCTCAAAATGACATATGGCTGTTGAAAGCCCATGTTTAGATTTAGGTTGAACTGGACCTTCATTGTCACATGGTCACAATTTGATTCGATTTAGGCACCAAAGCTACTTGATTAGGTTTAGGAAAATCATGGTTTTGGTTAAAAACATTGGTATTATGTGTACAGATACATACCGCGGTCTCTTGGGTGACAGTCCTACGTATGTTTGTCTTAATCATGTTGTCGTCTTCTCCATGTTGTTTCAGATGATGAGACTCAGGAGAAGGTGTCACCTTCTTCATCCAGGGTTTTACATTTTCTTACATTTGTCATTGGAGTCATTGTTGGATGTGTCCTGCTTTCGATGTACTTTTCCAGAGGTGAGAGCAAATCATCATACTTGTCGGAAAAGTTTTGTCTTTTCTGTTAATTTAGGTTAACATGTAAACACAGATTCAACCTGGATATAGATTCAAAACTGGATACTAGACTCAAAATGATGCCCTTTCATTCAGGACGGGGTAGCTGAAATACATTTTTGGTAATTCTGCTTAGACCCCAAAAAGGCTTGAGGCTACTCAGATCTTCTGTAGATTATAAAGGATGTGGCTATACTTTATGTGCATAGCTTACTCAGTTTGATATGACACATTTCTCTGACTGCGGGGGCCAAGAGAAGGTGAAACTTTTGGTTGTGGTTTCTCTTGTTTTCCATGCAACACTCTCTTTCGTCAGTCAGAGTGACTCTCAGGGCTCCTCTTCTTTCCACACTACAACACACACCATGTTCCAGAATACAGCTAATTATAAACTGCTTTGATTTTACACAGTGCTGAGAACACATTGAACGATTAACACTGCATGTTGACATCATTTTTCTTCTGTTTTTACTACAGCAAAAATCAAAGCTGTGTTTGAAAATGTGTTCAAAGGTATGTAATTCATATATTTACCTTCAGTGCTCATGTTGGTCAAATGGTCACTGTCAGCATGATGTAAACGCAGGCTTGACTTTATAGCAACAACTAATAACACAATGTCATGATGTGAGAAATGACCAAATTTCTCTCCTCTTCCTACAATTAGCTGAATAAGACATGAAAGCTTCATGAAGAACATCATCATGTCCAAAGATGTCACCAGAATTTCTCCAATGCTAGGATTGTGGTATGTTGTACTGGTAACTGCTATAGAATTGCATTGGTGAAATTACAAGCACAATGTTTACAACACATGAATGAAAGAAATGAATGTATTTTCAAAGAACCTGCAGAGCCTGGATACAACAGAATGTACAGATGGAAATGATACTGAGTCATGTATATTTTGTATATACTATAAATATACATTCATGTTTATTTTTGTACATCCATGCATCTCTATGCAACACTGTTGCATTCTCTGGTTTTTGAGGTCGTCTTGTGCGCCTCACTGTTTTATATTTTATTATTCTGTCACATGTGAATGCTTCTTTTAATGGAAAGTTTCTGGAAGTGCTCTGAAGTTTTGTGAAATTTGTGTAATTGTAAATCTAGCCCTCAACCCCCTATGTGTGTGTGTGTGTGTGTGTGTGTGTGTGTGTGTGTGTGTGTGTGTGTGTGTGTGTGAGAGAGAGAGAGAGAGAGAGAGAGAGAGAGAGAGAGAGAGAGAGAGAGAGTGTATGTATTTTAAACACTTTGTGTGAACTTACTTTTTGTTTTATTGTGAGTATGGATGTCAAATCTTGTGTACCATTTTCACTGAAGTACTGAAGTAGTGTAAATACATTTGTGTGGACGCCCGAGAAGAGTAACTTCTCTTACTGTTACACTAGTTAAAGATGGTTACAGTTGATCAGTTCATCAATCACAAAAAACTATCCACAAAATAATCACAACAAATTTGACACAAGCGTACTGTGTTCATATTTAGTATAGTGGTCAAATTTAAAAGAGTTTCAAATAGCTGTCAGAAAAAAAAGGCTATAACATTGACTCACATACCTCTAAAACAGACTTTTGTAAACGAGTAGCAGAGCAGTGGTGAAGTCTGAGTGACGTCATTCAAATATTTCTGACTGGGGGAAGTGGAGGTGTGTAAAGCGGATCTCTTCCTTTAATAGTGTCATATTTCTAACAGACTGCTCTGGTCTGAGATTATTAGATGCTATCAAGACCAGTTTCCGCTTCATTCTGTACAGAATATTCAGTTCATAGCTGAAGTAATATTTACTGTGCGGTAATGCTGAAGCGGGGGGTTGTCTCCTGCACATAGGCAAATTAGAATAAAGCTTTATATCATAAGTTGATTACGTGCAGGGCTGAGCAAACAGTCCCAAAAACATGCAGCAGATCTAGGTTTTCCTGCAATGCAGTGCGAAATCACATTGAATTAAATATCTACTTTTGTCAAGTACAGAGCAACATTTAATTAATCCTGAGGGCAATTTACTATCTGTCCACCCAGCTGGCAAAGCTACTGAACAACCCAGCTAGACAAAAAACAACAATAAAATAATAGTATCACTGAAGCGGGATGGAAGGAAAATGTAAGCTGAGACAATAACCATATTTGAAATGCTATATGTCATCATGGCATTAACATACAGCTCTTGTGCTCGTTTGATGCATTTTGATAAAGAATCAGTTCTGCAGGTTCCAATAATCAAGCTGCAAAGAATATCTGACAGCTTAATTATTGAAGTGTAGCAGAACCGGCCTTTAACTGACCCCTTCTTTCCCTCCTTTTCTGGTGATAATCAAGGGAAATGGAGGTGTAAACCCGCCAACCGATTGAATTATAGACCGCCTGGTTTACCTATAATTCAATTCAATTCAATTCAGTTTTATTTGTATAGCGCCAAATCACAACAGAAGTTGTCTCAGGACACTTTCCATATAGAGCTGGTACAGACCAAGCTCTTTTATCTACAAAGAAACCAACAATTCCCCCATGAGCAAGCACTTGGCGACAGTGGCGAGGAAAAACTTCCTTTTAACAGGCAGAAACCTATAATGCAATCTGATTTCGAAGAGAGACAGGAAGTCTGGTTCAGTAAACTACTTTACTAACACACTGAAGAAAGAGAGCCAAAAGGTCAGCGCCTATCTCTAAACCAGGATGTCCCACTCTATGCTAATTACTTCCCCAATAGCCCGAGGACTCCATACAACAAGACTGCCTGAAGAGACAAATAGCAGGCCTCAGAGGAATCCACAAACATCAGCAAATGCTGATGGGTCGTAAACCGGATATCCCTTGAAGCAACTAGTGACTCATGTTTGTGTGCTTTTTCCCAATACCCCAAGATAACCAGACTTTTATGTTAAACTTCACTTTTCATGTTTTCAACTTGCAGGACTCGGGGTACGCATAATATTGATGTTTTTCCCGTATCTCTGACCTGAAGTATGACCAAGTTGTGATTTTAACGGTTTTTATAAAAGTTTGTATGAATTGTCACCACAAGACTATACTGCCATCCAGAGTTTCCTAACCGTCAGATTGAATATGCTTGACTTGGTACATTTATCGATAAGTAACCGTAATTGTGATAATCAATTTTTTTTGACAAATATAATCTGCCTCTCTCTATTCCTACCTTTATTTTTGTATTAGTTATTCATGGAGTTATTATACCTGTTGGGATAAAACTGTACCATGATTATCATTTAATGTTTTCACCCAACCATAGAAAGTGTCTAATGCATGCTGTGAGCAATGTTGAAATGCCATTGAAAATTGGTCATTGAAATTATATGTGATTGACCATAGTGAGAAGCAGATGAGCCCCTCGTATGATTCTTTGATTAGTCAGCTCCATGAGGCGAGATTACACCGCGCGTCACCAAGAGTCTCACGTGATTTGATGGCCTGCCTTTCGACACGCCCCGGAGCGACCTTTAAAAACTGCGTGTAGTGCGCGTTTCAGCAGTAGATTAGTAGCCTTTTAGTAGAGTTTTAGTTTTTGTTTTTGTTCCGTCTAAGTTTTGTTAGTTAAGTTTTTTTTCACGTCTAGTTACTCTCAGCTGAGTTCTTTTCTTTGCTTTTGTCTTAAGTTTTGCACAGTCGTTTTGCTCCTTAAGTTTTCGTCTTCGAGCTACTCCAAGCCATTCCGGGTAGCGTAAATAATCTTCAGAAGACGTATTCTTATAATTTGCCGTAAACTTCAAAGTTAACTTCCTCTTTAGCCCAACGTTTTGTTTTGTTTTCATTAGTGAATTTAGGCAAGTAATACTAATTTTGTAGCCTTCTTCGACCGGCCATCAAAGAGACTCTTAATTTGTACTATCAGTCTAAAATAATCCGTCACGGACTCAACCGAACCAAACCCTGCGGCCAGCTGTTGATCCTTGGTCCGGTTCATAACCATCCGGAGCAGTCCATCATCTGTAACCGACCGCCGAACCAGTTCCAGAGACGCCCCGTTCCGCACCAGTTTGTCATCTTGGAGGTCTGGGCCTTCCACTAGACCACCAAGTAGATCGAGCCGCGGACGAACATCTGGAACGTCTTCGAGCCAGTTCGGAGCAGAGCACAACGAGACGCCAGCAACCAAGTAGGCACGCTAAGCGGGTTTGAATAAGAGTTGGTCCGTGAGGTTAAGAGTAGGTCAATTCGTCCAAATTCTCTCCATTAATCGTTCTTTCCCTTAACTCCGCGTTCGCGTCCCCATTATTCCTTTTAGACTGCCTCTCACTATCGCCAATTTATTTACCCTTGTGTTGCCATAAGTCTCTTGTGTGTTCTGTCATATCACCTCCCATCTTCTGTCTTATTGTTCATGGTACATTACCCATTATCCACAATTCTGCTTAATAAATGATATTTTGATTTAAGTCCTGGTTAGACGGTGTCCTTTTGAACTGAATATCTACGATCCCTGTATCCAGAGTTTACACTTCAGGTTATCAGACTGGTTTACCGTTAGTTCATTCGTTAGTATTTATCAGCGTTATAGCAGTTAATTTCTGCAGTCCCTCTTAGCTGAGGAAGGTGGTGCCCCGACATTTTATCAACGAATGCAACATCAAATTAAGGTAGTACACACTACAGAAGCTTGAAATATTCTTTACATTACTCAGGTGAAATGTTGCCTATGGAATATGTGGTTACCACTTAAATAAAGTAACAACATGAGTACACAATAAAAATGTAATACAACCACCTTTGCAGATGATGAAACGTTGTTTAGGCAGGTTTCTGGAACAACACCCACAAAAGATTTGCATAGTACAGTACTTCCATTATATACAAAACACACAAAACATTTCAAAAATATAATCTCTGTATTTACAGAATTTACAATACGGTCAATTAAAGAGCTATATACAGTAGCTTGGGCCCTCAAAAAATAACATGATCAATATGATAAATGAAGTTAGAATTTCTCAACACCAAAAATAGATGTACAAAAGCATGATTTTGCAGTGTTGGACCTTTCTATCGTCATATTAGCATTGCATTTTTTTAAGCTGTGCCGTTTCCAAATGTCACACTGAACAAAGTATCTTGGTCTAGTATATTGTTTTTTACTCAAAGCTAATTAAGACATCTTAAGCTACACATGGAGCTGTGACTGTTTAAGAAATTTCTTGGTAGGGCGACACTGAGGCCTTCCTCATGCGACTGAACTGGATCTTGTCATACACAGTCTCGGGCTAGATGAGTGACAAAATGAGGTAAGGAAAAAAAAAACATCAGCTCAAGACTCATTTTAATAAGAATTAATTTCTAAAACACTTGCTGCAATAAGAGGCAGAAATGTCACAAGCATAAATTCATCACCCACCAACCACAATGTATGTAAAAAATGTATCAAGAAATAACACAATATTTTTCATTCAAATAAGAAATTCACTCCATCCATCCATTTTCTATACCGCCTATCCCTTTCGGGTTTGCGGGGGGGCTGGAGTCTATCCCAGCTGTCAACGGGCGAGAGGCGGGGTACACCCTGAACGGGTCGCCAGTTGATCGCAGGGCAACACTTAGGACATACAACCATTCACGCTCACACTCACACCTAGGGGCAATTTAGAGTTGCCAATTAACCTAATGAGCATGTTTTTGGTCTGTGGGAGGAAGCCGAAGTACCCGGAGAGAACCCTCGCATGCACGGAAAGAACATGCAAACTTTGCACAGAAAGGCCCTGCCTGGGAATCAAACCGGCAACCTTCTTGCTGTGAGGCACGCGCACTACCACCGTGCTGCCCAAGAAATTCACTCCTAAGTAATAAAAGTTTTGCTGCTAAAACCTTACTTGGTCCAGTATGACCAGTAGCCATACTAGCCTATGGTTACTAAAGTTAGCAAAGGCTTTTTTTTATTTATACTATTTTTTTATACTGCTGTTCAAATGACATTACAGTCAGTTTGCTGACATGATGACTCTCCTAAACTTGTACTACTGTGCGCTTCTTTTGAGCATTAACCATCATCCTGTAGTTGCCACTTATGGCCACGTTACACAGGCTAGCTTTAAGCCTTTTTTACACATGAGATACTCCAACGATCTTCGTGTCAATCACACCATTAGTATAAGAGTTGCTTTCTTCCAGTGCTGGAGATTTTTTTAGGCAAATTTCTTCAAATATAATATTCATGGTAACGCTGCGGGCAAAATTAATGTTTTTGTCAAAGGAGTCTGGTGGCGTCAAAAAGAGTGATATAACCAGTGTTTCTGCTGGAGAAAAAAAAATCCTACAAATTTGCATATCATTGATATAAAGGAGGGAAGAGTACGCTGTAGCCACATGCTTGGATGTAGATGTGATCTTAGAATATTGCAAGAACCTCAAAGATAAAAGTTTTGCTCTTACCCCAGGTGTGCGTGAGTTGACTCTGTTATCAATGGTTTCATACACTGAGCATGGCTTCATGGTAGCTGCGGTCTCCTGGAAGTTTGAATGCACATGCATCACAGAGAAAGGAAACATGAAAGTGGGTAAAACATGCATTTCATCCTCTAAAACAAGCACAAAATTCACACTGAAACTGCACAGAGCATACTTACGCCTTCAACTGCAACCTCAGAGATATCAGCGTACACAGTGAGATCATTTGAGTCACTACCTGCTGGTAGATTTTCACGAAAGATGGAAAAAGAAAAACAGTGATATGTCAATCATACATACATTAAAAAAAAAACTCTGAGGACATGAAAAACCATTTACATGACAAAGTTAAAACAGGGCACACTGCTCCTCAATGCAGCCTTTCTTACCCTGTTGACCTCGTTTGTAGTAACACACACCCACTGCTATTCCAAGTGCAATGACGACTATCATGCAACCTCCAATTGACGCACCCATGAGAAGGACAGATTTTTGGTCTGCAAATGGTGGTATTGTCACTGTTACTGTCATGACAGAAGAACAGTAATAGTGCTCACATTTGTGCAAACAGAATTAATAAAACAGGAATATGAATCAAAGTGAAATGGCCAGCCTGTCCTCTCCAGAAAAATATAGGAACATAAACACCAGCAAGACAAAGCCGAGGGTGACAGATTTCCACAGGAATGTCAGCATCGAGGGTTTGGACATTGAGATTATGGACGTGTACAATTACTTGGGTTTTCACCTTAACCACAAACTGGACTGGACAAACAACACAGATGTCCTGTAGAGGACTGAGAAAGCTAAGGTGAGTACATAGGACACTGTTAAGAACAATGACTCTGTGGTGGCAGCTGCAGTTTTCTACGCAGTGGTCTGCTGGGGCTGTGGTAGCTTTTGTTGCGCTATTGTTATATGTTTATATGTATGTATATGTGCAATTTTCAATGTGTTGTTTTGTTTTGTTTTTTTCAACTTTGCAATAGTACAAACACTGTATTTATTATCCATACTGGGAACAGCATTTCTATAATCTGTACATATTGTACACACACATAGACCTGTGCAATTAAATTTTTATGCAACAGCATTTCTCAAGTGCAATTCAACATTAGCAGTTTTTTCCTAAGAACATTGGCAATAGCATCTTTATGGGCAGTAGTATTTTTATAATCTGTACATAATGTACATACACATAGTTGATTTTTTATTCTGTTCCCTGTATACTCCTTATGTTTACTCCTCTATGCTACTGTTTTTGCTGCTTTTGCCTTTTAATACTTTGCTGGCTGTAACGACTTAATTTCCACGGCGTGAGATGAATAAAGTTCCATCATATCACTAATGTCATCACTATGATCTATGGTCTCATTGTCTGTAAGGCAAGCCATTAGACTGTTTATCAGTGAACACCCTCAAGAACTTAACACTGATAATTACCTTTTCCTTCTGTATTGTTGCTGCACTTCACTATTTTGAATGCAGACATCTCACTGACAGCATTGTAAATTGTGCAGGTGAAGTTCGTATCTCCGTCCTGCGGTCTGATGATGTACTGCAGCCTGGAGCCACTTCTGGTTTGGTTCCTCACGGTCCAGTTGTAGCTAACACTGCTGTCAGTGGTTGCACTGCACTCCAGCAAAACTGTACAGGATTCATTCAAGGTGTGCCAGGTGGAATTGGATGTCAGGACAGGCTGCTTAGTTATGGGCTCTACTGGGGTAGATGGGAGACAGAGAGACAGTCCTACTTAGCCATTGCAGCTGGCTGAATTTGATAAAAATACATTATATGATTATTATACCCACAAACAGAAAATTCTTCAGTCTAGCTTCTCCGGACAAACTCTTTTGTTAACCTCTAATCCAAAATCTTCTGTCTTTGCTTCCAAAACACAAATGTACAAGCTAAATGATCAAGAGATGCTGAATATTTGAAACACTAGATCAAAGATACCACCAACATTTAACAATAATACACTCTTTTGGTGCAGACAGCACAGAAAACACATGATTTCTTTCTGCTACAATTATTGTGGCATCTGTTGTGTGAATCAATTAATCAATTAATTAATCAATAATAAATTATGGTGTATCAACAATTATTAGGTTACTTGGTGAATGAAAACTTAAGTGTCTCACCGTGAACTTGCAGAGAGATGATGACTGTTGGCCTTTGTTGGTCGCCCGTCTCTGACAAAAAACTGAAATTTCCAGAATCTTGGAGAGTCAGTCCTCTCACTGTTAAACTGAAGTCTGTGGGGTTTAGGTATAATCTGCCCGTGAACTGTTGTTTAGAACGATTCTTATTTTTGTCTGCAATTATTACCCTTCCATACTTCCATCTTGCTTCAGTGACCCCTTCAGTCGGTGAGCATGACGAAAGCTCTACGCTGTCGCCAACTTTTTTATGGATGACATGCTGGCAGCTGGAAGCCTCCACATCTGAAACACGAAAGAAAACCACAGAGTGGGTATCAATGGAAGCCGTGCTTACAATATTGATGGTATTTTTGCTCTTTCTCTTTTAAAACACAAAGTGGATTTCTCAAGATAATTTATTGCGGAAACAACGTCATGAGATTCAGAAGAGTGGACGATAAAAAATGTACTCTCTTGTGATTTGATACGGGGGGAATGAATTAAAGCTTTTTATTGTAAGGGACAGGCTTACATACAGGGTCAACATAAAGCAGATGTGTTACTGCCCAGTAGACTACTAGCAAAAGAATTTTGGATTTTGGAATTGGCATAAGGGAACTGGAAAAGACACAACCCACTCTAGTGGGTGTTTGAATGGTGTAATGAAGTGTGAAGATAAATAAGTTAGATTACTGTGTAGTCTGATGTGTCGATCAGTAGGTAGTGCTTTTCCAGTTGTCAAGACACCATCTACTAGAATTAAAAGCAAAGGAAACAACCATTTGCTTTCATGTAATAATGGGCTGGTTGTCTCTCTAAATAACAAGCCTTGCAATGTCGAGATAACAGCATTGAAAAAACATTAGCAAGCTCGGCAGGTCTTGGCTTCCGTAGGTATCATCGTTTTGAAAGGTCATCTAGCAGTAGCATAGAAAAGCAAAGAAAGAAATGGAATTTTATATCAACACATGATATGACACCCATACAAAGGCATGAAATGGCATAAAATAATGAAATAGCATGACAATATTACACGAATGTGACGTAACATGCCAACAGCAAACAAAATGTCTTCTTTCAGAATAGCTTTGTGTCCAGTCTCCTCCTGCCTGCAGTCACCATCAGTTTCCTGTAACCACGACATAGACTTTTCCCTAACCACAACAAATTATTTCAGTCATCTGACTCAGCCATATACCAGCAGGGAGGATGAGAAAACATTCACGTAAGCCATGTCTTGAATTGTCGTTGAGTTTGGGGGATTTGTTGTGTCATTTAGAAAAAGGACAAATTAAAAGGGCTGAATCAGAAAAAAACAACAACAACAATTTCAGAATCACTGTGGCTGTGAACAGAAATCAATCGTTAGCAGCTGACGCTTGAATATTTTGGCACAACAGCAGCCTTATCATTGCCTTATGTCGACAGAAAAAGCGGTGCACCCACAGACTTCCACCTCTGTGACAAAGGTGACAGTAAAGCTTTCACTCAGCACTGATCATCACTTTTGGCCAGTGCTGCTGCTACTGCTGGAGAGTGTTTGGGGAGTTTTACACTCTCCTTTGCTTCTGCAAATACCCACTTCTTCCTGTCTAAGCAATTACTATTACCAACTATGATTAATCACAGCATACTAGAAGCATATTAGAAGGTATAACAAAATAACCAATCATCTCAGAAAAAATAGCACACATATGGAAAGGATGACCCATCCCTGAATTGTGTAAGAATTGTAACCAAGCAGCTGCAGCAGGAAAATTGCTGACACACAGTGAACTAAGAAAAATGCAAAGCATATCCGCAAATATAGACCACAAGATACAATATTTTACCTATTCATGCAATCACAACCACTTCAATCAATTAACATTAAGCACCATGAGGATATCATGAGTTTTTTTATCAAGAGAAAACAACGACTAACGTTTTTTAACATTTAAGAGCGATGCCTTGTATTCATTTCTTCCATCTGGATGGCCCAGTTCTCAAATTGGTATATAACTACTATAGCTTTGAAGGCGCAGCTGCATAGCTCACAGGTGCTGTTTAAACACCATTTTGCATTTGCAAGCACGCAAGACAAGCAGACTGCAGGCATCTTCCAAGGAATACACGTAATTTCCTGAAGTGGCATCCAGTAAATTCTGCAGTCAATTCTGAGCAGAGTGCTCCAGGCAAAGGAAAAGCACTCATAACAGCACAAATCGAATACAAAGCAAGCAGAGGTGTACATACCATGAAGGCAGACCCAAAGAAGCAGCACAGAAGTGCATGTGAAAAAGCAGGTGAAGCAACGATGGCAACCACCAGCCATCTCTGTTGGGAGAGGAACAACGTCTGCTTCCTCTTCTGGTCTATCAAGCTGTGCTGTGACAAAAAAAAAAAAAAAAAGAGAGCGAGGGTGTGGGACGGTTCCTGTCAAAGGAGAAGCAGAAGACGCAGCCTGGCTTTCTCTGTTATACTGCCAGATAAAAAGTAAATTATGAGAGAAAATAAGGAGAAATAAGACTTCAATTAAAAGCCATCGGTCAGAGTTTTTGCTAAATCACAGCTAGGTGTTTTGCATTAATTTGCACTGTATTACCATTGTACTAGTTATGTCTGTTAGCTTACAAAACTATTAGGTGACAAAAAACAAATGTTCAAGTTTGCTTAATTTGCCTATAAACTCTGGTAAGCCTGAATACATACTATATCAACTTAGTCCTACCCTGTTTTAACTCAAGCTAACAAAAATGTTCCTGCATACTGCGAGCAACCACATCCGAGCTTGATGTGCAAAGTTGTGTTTGAGGCGAGTGTCCAGCATCTGAAAACCTCTGAGCAGGAAGGAGCCACGACCTGTCATCTGATAACGCTAAATGAGCGGATGCTAAATTGATTACTGTTTCACACCAAGAGCAAGTGTCATCAGAATTATGGAGCACATTACATAAATAAAAGCTAGATTGTAAGTGTTACTTTAAGACTGAACAAGCAACTCATATTCAGTGCTACAGTAGAAGCTGAGGCATAGTGTAACAAGGTGGGTTTTTAGCCTGCAGCAGTAAATGGGCGATAAATGCAAGGAGGATGCAGCCTTTGTCTATTATAGCCCAAAGCATTGGAACACATTACCTATATTATATCAATGACTGATATGCAGAACCACAGGGTCAACTGTAGGCCAGCATCAGAGTCTAGATTTGAATACAAGCTGCAAAAGTGAGCGAATAGAGAAGCGAAATAGCTTGGAAAGACGTGGGTAGGTGCTACTTTCCTCCACATAATGCATAAATAAAGACCTGCATTTTTAGAGCTGGACTGACTGGGAAAATGATGATGTCAGGAGGGGATTCTTCAGAACCATAACCCCTGTCGCCACTGCAGCAGGTAGTGGAAGACTGCGGTTTCACTAGTCTCTACAAAATAGGGGAGATTACTGGTAGCCATCTCAACGATGTCCGCAACAGCCTTCCCCTTTCTGCACAATGTGTCTGCAGCGGTGGTCTTTGCAAGGCATCTAACCCACTTTGACTTCCTTTTAACTAGTAAGTGACGGCCTGTTCACAGTTAAAGAGTAGACAACCAAAACGTGCTTCATGCTTCACACAACTGTGCTACGTGTTTTACTTCTCCATAAAGTGACTGGTGAAGATTTTTTTTTTTTTTTCGAACGCTGTGACACTGAAATCTTTAGAATGTCACCACTTTACAGACCAACTGTGTTTAACCTCCTTGTGTCATGTCTGTCTTTTTTTTTTTCAAACCTACAAATTTTAAATAAACGGATCAATAATAATAATAAAAAATAAAGACCATAATTTTGAATTTTCCTGAAATTACAAATATTTGTGATAGTTGGTCCACCAGTGTGGTTCAGACTGAAATATCTCAATAACTGCTTGATGGACTGCCATGAAACATTGTACAGATATTCAGGCAACCGGCAGTTACACTACCTGCATTTCATTGTGCATTCCTGTATTTCATAATGACAATTAAGCTGATCCATGAACCCCATTTCCCATCAGCCTCAGCTGTGCTAATGAGCACTAAACATAAGCTAAAGGTTTGTGCTAATTACCAAGTGTTAGCATGCTAACACTAATTTAAGATTGTGAACAGGGTAAAGATCATCTGCAACCATCAGTATGTTAGCATGGTCACTGTGACCATGCTAACATGTCGATTTGTTAACTGCTCACAGAGCCTCACAGAGCTGCTAGTGTGGCAGTAGACTCTTAGTCGTTCTTAACTTTTTAGGGCATTAGGCGTCTGCTCTTACCCAAAGGCATTTTAGTAAAAAGATTGCAATCTTCAGGGCACTACACAATGATGACAGTGGGAGTTGGGAGGCATTTGCATTTAGCAGACTTATTTCCTTTTTTCTGACACATGGTCGAGTGGGTAAAATGTGTCAACTTCTTTTTTGGGAACAGTTCATATGATGGACACTCCCATTCTCCACTATGTCAAAATATTTTCAATTTCCAGAAACAATTTTCTATTTCCACTGATTTTCAAGTTTCCCTTCCGACCGTTTACGTGGTGAGGTTTAACATCACATGCTAACAAAGAAAAGTTTAACGTTCACGTCTGCTGAAATGTTTTTTTTCAAAGGAGAAGTGATACAGTGGCAGTAAAGTGACACTGGTCAGTGTCATTACAGAAACAGAACCAAGACATAACAACACACCCTAACCCTTGACATCCTTTAAAAAATCCCCGAATACAAACCAGATGAGTTCAAAAGTGCTTTGACATAAAGCTAATTTATTGACATAGAAATGTCTTTCACTGTAATTACATTACTGAATTGACTGTTAAATAAAAGACAACATTCATTGTTTAATACAAAGCAACGTGTGAAACAATGTGTAAGATTGCTTACCTGGATGGAAGAAAAACATTTTTGATTTCAACTTTTGTTTTTTTTGGTTTTTTTTGGATTGTTGAGAAGAATGTACAAAGCACTTTATCCCATGATATTACACAGTTAAATACACTAAATCTGCTTGTGCATTAAGTCATGAATCATGTGTGCACTCATTGGTGAAACTGTAAAAATATTTGACCACAAGAACCACCAAGTAGCAAATAACTGAAAGGAAAACCACATAGCACCACCAAGTGGCTAAAAATATAAACCTACATGCATGACAAAATTCAGTTCAATTCAATTCAATTCAATATTCCTTTATTAGTCCCATGAGGGGAAATTCCAATTATATCAGAGTCAAGAAAAATGCGTTCTTGAAAGGCTGTTTGTAAAAGGTAAAGCTTTAAAAGAGGATTATTGGCTCCATGATATAGAACGATCTATACAGTTGAGTTGAAAGGACAAATAAATGCACAAACAAGAAAACCAGGTCACTGAACTCTGCTGACAGTAACTCATTCATCCCTTCGTCATTGAGCCTCAAAAATCACGAAGAAACAACCAGGGTACTAAACTTCTATAACAAGTGATGTAAATGTCATCGGCAGGTGTCTTGTTTTGCAGATGATGATGCGCTTTTCTTCATGGACCTGGAACCAAATTAGAGGAAACAACAGAAGAAAATGATTGAGAAAAACAGAAAGCCTTTCAAACACATGCTTAACACTGTTAAACAGCTGCAGTTTTGTAAGGTTTAGGCAACAAAACTACTTGGTGATGTTTATGAAAAGATCACAGTTTGGGTCAAGCTAAGTACTCTTACATATACGTGACATAAGCTAAATCACAACAATGACTTTCAGCTGCAAATGGACATGAATCCCAGTCTCCTGGATCAAAGTCCGGTGTCTGCTCCATCCATCAACCATAGCCTGCTCTGACTGCTGACTAATTGCTCTTTATACTATATGACCTTGTTCTGAGTGTCTGATATTCCCGCAGATGAGCTTACATCAGACGGATTTTAAAGGGTACATTGTGATTTCGTATGACCTGAGAAAGAGAATGGCGTGTGACTTTTCACCTCCAGATATTGGCAGCCACGGGTGTAATAAACCAAGAAACTGTTTAGTGGGTGTAACTTGTCGCCACAGTTCCTCTTTCAGAGATGTGTTGGTGCGATAGCCACATTTGATCAGTGTTAACATCAAAGTGTATGCAGTATGTGTAAGAAAACAGAAACCATTGTCACGCACAATCATACTTAGTACAACGTAGTGACATTTGTTCATGGCCATCCCTGGAGATGCAGCATGCATCCACTGTGCACCCCCCAGGGACCAAAAATATAATAATAATGTGCACCCATAGCTTTTAGGCAGCACATATGTGTACCCCAATACACAGAGAGACTGAATGTATGTCTATTCTGGTTATCTTTATGCCTATTTTGGATTCATTTTAAATTTTATGTCACTTACCTGGGATCTTTGAGATGAACTGATGAAGATATTTACTGTATTGATCTGGTCATCCACCTGAAATCAGAATGTGTTTGATTACTTGAATTTTAACCACTGATTTATTATGTCAATCAATGTTTATACTGTACCTGTTCCATCATCTTCAGAGGCTCTCGCAGTTTCATAGACACAATCATCACCTATAGGTTGTAGATAATCAATGCAAGGTCATTTTAATGAACATTTGTATGTTCATTTTTAATACATTAATACATTTGTATTAAAACATTATTTTTTTTTCCTTCAAACGACAGCTAACTAAAAAGAGCAACTGACCATGGACGAGAGAGGAGTAAACAGGCTGTTGAGTTTCAGCTTGGTTGACCATATGAGACTGGTTGAGCCTGAAGAATGTAGTTAAACATGTATATTAGCAGCAAAGAAAGCAGTAAAGAACATGTATAATATATTGCTGGTGTTAAGTTGTAGATGAAAAGTGTCCCAACCTGTTACAAAACAGACCTGTGAAAAAGAAAAATGTTACCACTGCTCGGTTTCATGACTTCAGAATCAGGCAGTGATTTTGAATGATCAGTGTCACCCATCTAACATCAGCAAGAGGACGACTTACCCTTTGACTTTGTGTAGCAAAGCAGCAAAGACAGCAGTAGAATAATCAGTGAAATTCCAATAACCCGCCCGGTAATCAGTGGTAGAATTGATGAAGAGCTCATTGCTGCAATAATAAATAATATGTCCATCAATAAGCTGTAAAAGTACTCCACTGTAAAAAGTACATCAAGTCCATTTCTTGCATGAGCAGGCGGATCAGTGACAGATAAGGCACAGGAGTACCTGTACTTATGGTGTAAGATGTGTATATTATTAGCAGAATGTGAAGAATATTAGCATGCTAACCAGCTAGCTTCAGCCTGTTCAAATGATTAGATGGAACATATGGATTACTCATATCTCTGCGGGGTTCAGTTGTGGCTGTCCTTACCACCTTTGATGATCCACTATCTACTCATTCACGTGCCCCGTGACCCACGCGATCCCATTCACGTTCATTGATTTTGCATCAAAATGTGCATAAAAGTAAAGTAATTATATTTTCTTTCCTTGCACATACTTTTTTCTTCTGTATTGTTGCTGCACTTCACTGTGACAGACGCAGACATCTCACTGACAGCATTGTAAATTGTGCAGGTGAAGTTTGTATCTCCGTCCTGCGGTCTGATGATGTACTGCAGCCTGGAGCCACTTCTGGTTTGGTTCCTCACGGTCCAGTTGTAGCTAACACTGCTGTCAGTGGTTGCACTGCACTCCAGCAAAACTGTACAGTATTTGTTCAAGGTGTGCCAGGTGGAATTGGATGTCAGGACAGGCTGCTTAGTTATGGGCTCTACTGAGGTAGATGGGAGACAGAGAGACAGTCCTACTTAGCCATTGCAGCTGGCTGAATTTGATAAATCCATTATACATGTACATAAAAACACAGACAAATTCTTGTGTAGCAGAAGAACTAGACCCACAAACAGAAAATTCTTCAGTGTAGTTTCTCTGGACAAACTCTTTTGTTAACCTGTATTCCAAAATCTTCTGTCTTTGCTTCCAAAACACAAATGTACAAGCTAAATGATCAAGAGATGCTAAAGGGAATATATGAAACACTAGATTAAAGATACCACAACAATAATACACTCTTTTGGTGCAGACAGCACAGAAAACACATGATTTCTTTCTGCTACAATTATTGTGGGATCTGTTTTGTGAATCAATTAATCAGCTAATTAATCAATAATAAATTATTGTGTATCAACAATTTTTAGGTTACTTGGTGAATGAAAACTGTCTTACCGTGAACTTGCAGAGAGATGATGACTGTTGGCCTTTGTTTGCCGCCCGCCTCTGACACAAAACTGAAATTTCCAGAATCTTGGAGAGTCAGTCCTCTCACTGTTAAACTGAAGTTTGTGGGGTTTAGGTATAATCTGCCCGTGAACTGTTGTTCAGAACGATTCTTATTTTTGTCTACAATCATGACCTCTCCATACTTCCATTTTGCGTCAGTGACCCCTTCAGTCAGTGAGCATGACGAAAGCTCTACGCTGTCGCCAACTTTTTTATGGATGACATGTTGGCAGCTGGAAGCCTCCACATCTGAAACACAGACACAAATAACCCCTTATATAACGTCTTTGTCACTGTGAAATTGATCTTGATATTATTGCTAAAATAACTAAAACAAATAGCCTTTAATAGCTTTTAAACAGTAGATCTGCACAGCTTTACTGACCAGAGGTATACATACCATGCAGGAAGACCCCCAGCAGGAGCAGAGCACCGCATGTAAAGAAGCTGATTGAGTATCGGAGGCGGCCATCAACCATTTCTGAGATGAACGTCTGTTTCCTCTTCTGGTCTATCAAACTCTGCTGTGACAGAAAAAGAACCGATGGGGCGGAAGTCAGGCAGCAAGCAGAAAATGCACTCTGACTGCTGTCCAGGAGTTAGCTCTATTGTGAAAATAACAGCTGGATTGCACCATTTTACCATCACGCTATTCCATATTGGCAGGTGACTAAAAGGAAATGTTCAATATTTGCTGCATTACTAAAAACTCTGCTAATTGTATCCCAGACTGCATTATCAATTAGAAACTAAACAAGACTCTGAATTTCTTTTTTTAAGAAACTGTATCTATAGACTACAGTAAAGAAACATATCTGATCCAGATGTGTGTTGAGGTTAGGGTCTGCATTTGCTAAAGAACTCCCACTTTCCTCCAATTCAGTTAATTAGTTACTACAATGGTGTAAGCTACACAAGCGAAAGCTGCTGCATGTCACGACCAGAAGCTCCTCTCCAGCAGAGAACAGTGAAACAGAGGACAGTATAAACTGACCCATGAGATATTTTACCACAGTGAAAGCAAAGTTGCAGGGCGCCACCCGGTGACTGATATGTCAAACTGCAGGCATGAGAAAATTATACTGGTGTAGAAATAATAGCCTCATGAAGATTCATGAACTTTATGAAGCAATACACTGAGGAGAATAGTAAAGAAAATCCAGTAAGTAGTAAGTAATTACTATCTTTAAAGTAGTAAAATAAAGCAATTTTTGTAAATATGTGCGTTTTCTGAATTTGATGCCACAGAGAACCAATCAGCACCCTGCTCCAGATCAAGTGATTAACCAGAACAAAAGATATATTGTGTTGAAACCTGTTTACATATGTGAATGTAAGAGCAGTAAGCGTGTACTGCATAACATGTCCACTTTTACACACAATGAAAGGTTAGGTATGAAAGTGGTGTGATGTAATTAAAGCTCCTGCAGACTATCATGATAGTGTCTCATATACTGTAGTGGGTATTGTGTACAAATACTCTGTTTTTTTATGACTATAATATTCCATCAAATGGAAATAATCTTGATGAATTGTGCACCATTTTAGACACAATTCCCCAAAAAGTAGAGCCGGCAGAGGATGTTTGTGATGTTTCAGTGATTTTACCATTTGGGCATAATGTGTGAAAGAAGGCAACATTTTATTGATGGTAAAATTTTATAAATACAGTAATATACTCCAAACCAAAATGCCTTCTTATATAAAACAGTAATACTGACATTACCAAAAATGCAACCTAAATTACAAACACAGAAGACACATGCATAGATCTATGCCATCTAACCTACAAAATTATCACATTATTGCCACAAAAAATGTACATAATGAAAAATACCTAAAATGAATATAGATATAAAAGCATGTTCAGCAGAAATCAACAGAATTATTAACAGAATTATCATTCCTGCAAATGATCCCCCATCAAACTGTGTAAATCGCTGTACATCTGATGTTGGGGGGCAGCAGTTGTAGAAAACAGCCTAAACATGAATGTTGTTTTTCACATCCTTGTCCACGGTTCTCTTGTTCGCTGACGATGCACTTCTCTCTATGAATCTGCAACAAAATCGTAACAAATACAACTTAAAGAACAGTGACACCGAGGGCTCCTGACCAGTCGCCTGAACGTGATGAGGTGGGAGTGACATCTGGTTTTAACTAGAGTGTATTTGTACCTGAATCAAGACTCATGTTACCGTATTCACAGCTATCTGCTGGATCGCCACATATTCCTGTTAAAACAACACAATAAAAAATCAAGCTGTGGAAGAAGCTGCCTGGAGTTCACAGAGCCCTGACTTCAACTCCATCCAACACCTTTGGGATGACTTAAAACGTGGCCTGTGAGCCGGCCAGCACCAGTGGGTGGCCTCACTGATTCTGCTGTGTCTGGATGGGGGAACAATCCCTGAACAATGAATCTGTGTAGATCATATCATTTTGAACTGCTGTGCATGAATCAGAGTTTATACTGTACCACTTTCAGTGATTCCACTGCCATTGATTGTGTCGTAGATACAAACATCACCTACAGGCCAAAAATGTAACAAGACAAAATCAGATTAGTCCCTTCATGTGCTGTGCTGTTATTGCTATAAAAAACATGAAGCATTGAAGAGGACTGACCATGAAGAAGAGAGTATATCTGCTCATTTTCATCTTTGTGGTCATTTTGGACTGTAGCAGAGCTCTGATTGGTTCTCTGTGACTGGACAGGCCTGAAACATGAAGTAAAAGCACTGAACATAAGTAGTAATATGTAAAATAAATAAATAAATGTGTAAGTTGTGTTTGTTATGAGATGTTTTGTACGAACCTGTGACAACATGTGGCTGCAAAAAAGAATTAGAAAATTATTACTTCACATGATTTGGTTTCTGCAAACTGAACAACCACATGAGAATTCCTCAGTGGGTTTTCATAAGCAGACGGCCATTTATCTAAAATTAACAGGAAAAGGTCTCACCCTTTGACTTTTTGTACCAACAGAGCAGCAGCAGTGGCAGGAGAAGAACCAGTAAGATGCCAAAAACCAGCCCAGCGATCGACGGCACAGGAGAGGGAGAGCTGGGCGCTGCCATAAACGAATGATTCTTAATTAACTTTATGTATGAAAGTGTAAGATCACTAAGTGATGACTGAATTTTCCATGATGTTACTGATGCAGACAAAAAGTTAAACCACAATGTTTAACTGCTCTGAAATCTGTTCAAACTGAGGCAATTGTAGCACATATAAAAGACAAGCTGGATCAGCCATACTCACATCTCACCAACAGCCAGCTCTCTGACGACACGCTTCCTGAGTGCTGACACTTGTAGACGCCTTCATCTGACTTTGAGGCAGCAGAGATGTTCAGCATCGCGCTGCCGTCGCTTTGGATGACTTTTTCATTTTTGTAGAAAGTGACATTGGAAAGAGGTTGTTCTGTCTTCAGCTTGCAACCAAGAGAAACAAACTCTCCCTCGGCCACAGAATGGACAGGGCTCACCAGGATAATATCAACTGTGAAACCATTAAATATCAAGAAGATCATGAAAGACTGGACATTTCAGCTTGCATGAGCACACATGAATTCCTGTCAATCTGTTTGGTTGATGACAGTCACTTGCATTTCTCATGTAGCTCGTGTGTCCAATGCAAATACAATTCTAAACTATGAACTCACATACTGAAATGGTCGCCAAATGGAAGAAATGGGATGGAAACCTACCAGCTGCAGTGATGTTGACAGCATTGCTGAACTCTTCTGATTCAGACTCACACCAGTACACCGCACCGCTCTGCCAGTCACTGAGGTTGCATGTGGATCCGCTCATTGTCCCCCATTGAGAGCAGACTGACGAGTAACTGTTCTTCATAAGCTTCATCACTCTCCACCGTGTGGAGTTTCCCTCACAGTGCAGTGAAACCTGGACGGAGATGAAGTGCTGCACTCGGTCAGGACTCAATGTGAGAGACGCTTCTGAATGTAAATCTGAAAGACAACATGAATGAGGAGTAAAACAAACAATGCAAATTTCACAATATTGAAAAGACTTTAAGTTTATGGTGTTTACGTCATTTTAAAGGACCAGTGTGCAGAATTTAGTGGCAAACAACTGAAATTAAGCCTCAACCCTTCTTTTCAGATTCAGGAAAACTTTATTGATCCCCACAGGGAAAACGACTTGCTGCAGTTCAAATTGGTCAACACACAGTTAGAAAGAAGGACAAAATACTTTAAGGGATAGAAAAAAAATGTGTTTGGTTTGTCTGTTCTGGGCTTCTGTAGAAACATGGTGACACAACATGGTGAACTCTGTGGAAGAAGACCCTCAGTGGATATAAAGAGCTCATTCTAAGCTAACGAACACACAGCCGTTCTTATTTTCAGGTGATTATACGCTAATGAAAACACACTTGTGACTATTATAATTTCTGCCAGTAGATCCTTTAACTCAGCAGATTTCCTCTACTGGGGGCATGAATGTGCACATTCAAGCCCTTTTTTGGCAACAAACGACATTTCACAGACACAGATAATGACGTATTTATTGAGAGAATGATGGTAGAACCAAGCAAACCCACCTCCAGAGAAGACAAACTCAGGTTGACTATAATCAGTGAAATACACTGAGTCTCCTCTTCCTGCTCTGCACAAATATCCCGCTGTGCCCGTCTGTCCACGAACAATGTAGGAACCCTGTTCAGTCCCGTTGCTGTTGCCAGGAAGCAGCTCATAGGTGTAGGAGCTGTCAGACAATGTGGGAACAGCCTTATACCAGTAGAACCTCCACCCTGCAGACGGATGTTCAACCTCACACTTCAGAATAACGGAGTCTCCAGAGCTCAGCCAGAGCGGAGACACGGTGAGGATGGGCTTCGGTTTATCTGTTGAGAAGTGTTTTTCTCAGAATGAAAACATGTCTACAGTCTTGTTAGTGGATTCTATGTAATGCTCAGACACTACACATTTCACAAAAATACACTTACTGTTATATACCACCAGACTGAAGTTACCACTCCATGCTGTTGAGCCGTCTTGGGACCTTTCCAGTCGGCCTTTACACCAGTATTCCCCACCGTTTAACTGAGAAACAGAATTAATCCTGTATTCTTTCTGGTTTGGAGGTTTATTTGAGCTGGTCGTTGCCCATTCATACTCCCACTCATCTTCTTCTCCCTGGATGTCACATCTTAGGCTGACGGCCTCTCCGCTGTAAATCTTCGGCCAGTTGGATCGCAGGGTCACGACAGCCCGGTTTGTGGCTGTTGACGTTCAAAATTCACCAATAAAGACACAAAAATGACGAATGAGAAATATCATGTCCAAGCAGAATTTTGAGAAATGGCACACTTACCAACTGCGTTAACTCTGACTGGGTCACTGAACTCTGTGTAGTAAATTGGGTCTCCTCTTCCTCCTCTGCACCAGTACAGGCCTCTGCGAGAAACACTGATTTGACTTGTTCGGAGTGCAGCATCTTGTGCCGTCAGGGGTTCAGAGGTTTTGTGTCCTCTGTACCAGAAGTATTCCCAGGCAGATGATGACGGGCTCACGGTGCAGGTCAGGGTCACACTGCCCCCTACTGGAAAGGATCCGTCTTCAGCGCTCAGGTTAGCTTTTGGTCTGTGGGCTGTGCAGTTCAGAACATGGAAATGCTCATTACTGCAGAGCTCAGTGCACATGGACAAATGCAAATTAAGAAAACATCTTCACCAGTTTGACAAAAAAATGCTGCAAACATAGTTTCATCATGAAAGCAGACAGACAGCGTATTATACTGGATTATAATAATATTCAACAAAATGGAGAAGAACACCAAAAGACAGTAATTACACGCAGCTGTTGTCAAGAAATGCAACAGCAAGCAATAAAGAACAATGGTCAAAACTAAAATGGCAATTGCCAAAATAATGTACTCATTTCTGGACACTAAGGAGTAACTTCTGCATTTTGAAACAGACTCAAACTACTCAGTCCTCTGGACATGCATGTTGGGAAATGTTTTATCATTTACCACTCACGCAATAATCAGACTCAGAAGTTGGGTTATTCTGTTTGCAGCTATAGCTGAAAAGTGTTTTCTTTTCACCATTTTAGAAATTAGACACTGATATTTTATATTTTGTCAAATACTTTGTTGAAAATTTGCACATAGATTCTAAATTAAAGGAGAAAAAGGAGTAACTACTTTTTAGTTTTTAAGTATATAATTCAAAACATAATAAACAGGCTTTTCCATGTGGTCATTTTACTTCAATCGTTTATTAATTGAATTAGCAGAAAATTAGTAATTTAGCTACTTTTTAATGAGGTAATTAGTCATTGTAACTACATTTTTAGTAACTAGTTGTGGATCTTCTGCAGTACTGCAATACAGACTTTTACCAAAGAAATCTTCATTTAGTCACTGCTCTAAATATCTGTGCAGCGTCCTCAGTGGTGGTGTCATTATGCAGAAGAAACATGCATCCTCTCAACAACATGCCAATAATTACCACAGCTGAAATCTCAGTCACAGGAAACGACAAACTGAGCATGAACGGCATGACGGTGCACAGCTCAACTTACGTGAAACTGTCAGCGCCATGACCTCGCTCCACTCAGTCGATGAATACCAGTCTGATTTGTGTTTGCCCATGCACCTGTAGTTCCCGCTGTGGGACACAGCGGCACTGATTGTGCTTCCATTGTGAGCTGGAAGTGTGTTTGAGTCGGGTTTGCTCCATTCGTACTCCCACTCGGCGCCTCCGTCAATGTAACACCTCACAGTGACCACCTCACCAGCGAAGATCAGAGACCAGTTGGGTTCCAGGGACACGACAGGCTTTTTAGAAACTGTTCACAAATAAAAACAGAAATGAAACAGAGGGAACTTAAAGCTTTATTTCTGCTGTCTTGCTCCAGAGTAAGCACTAACTCTCACCTTTTTTCTCAATAATGACTGCATTGCTGTCCTCTGTGAAGAAACTCTGGCTTCCTCTCCCTGCTCTGCAGTGGTAGATGCCTCCTTGTAAGATAGTGATCGCATTATCTAGTTCGCCATCTCTAATGATCTCATTCTCAGAAAAGACTGTAGGACGTCTGAACCAGTAGTATTTCCACTCAGCAGAGTCCTCCACAGAGCAGGTCAGTATTTCGACACCTATTGTCCTACGGACCACGGCTGTGGGTTTATGTGCTGAAAAATGTTTGTGAAAAAAAGCAATGTTTTTCAAAGGTGGACCAAAAGACATGACACAGTAAGAATGAAAGACAATCTGACTCACATGACACTGTCAGCTGGAAGGCCTCGCTCCACTCTGTTGAGGTATACGAGTCCTGTCTACCTTTACACCAGTACTGTCCACTGTGGAAAGGAGAAGCGCTGCTAATCCTGTACTCTCTGTGTGCTGGCGGTGTGTTTGAGCTGTCTGTCCTCCATTCATACTTCCACTCAGCGTCTCCTCCTCCTCCCTCGATCTCACACAGGACAGCAATTTCCTCACCACTGAATATGTGAGTCCACTTCGGCTGTATGGTCACGGAGGCCCTGTTGGACACTGCTCAACACACAGTCAACAATCAGATGGAAACATAACGCCAACAGAGGAATATCATGACTGCACGCTGCTGTGTATGAAAAATAAAAGTTGCTAAACTCACAAGTTTTCTCAAGGCGCAACACATCACTGTCCTCTGTGAGGAAAGCTGGGGTTTTTCCTCTTTTTCCCCGGCACCGGTAGAGGCCATGCTGCGAGATTCTGATGTGGTTTTCAGTTCCAGGCAAAGGTTCGTAAGAGTTTGAGGCATTCTTGATTGACCATTCGTAGGACCAGCCAGCAGAGCCATCCACCGAACAGTAGAGCGTCACAGTGCTCCCTATTGGTATAGATTTGCTGCCTGCTGTCAGCGTGGCCTTCGGTCTGTGTGCTGTTTGGTTAGAAAATAAAGAATAGGAAACAGTTTTTAGTGCATTTCTTGAAAAACTTACTAGCTTGCTACGTTACTGCAGTATTTGGAGTATTGCTCTTGTAGGACAGGGGTGCACATAACTACTATGCAGGGACGAATTCGTGGCAAAAAAACAGAAATGAATAGCGAGGAAACTTGTCTTATAAAACCGGCACCACGCACAAAAAGCTGACTTTTAGTTAAAATGCAGTCTGATGGCTGGCTACGTTAGCCACGTTAGAGTCATTAACTGTGACGTAAATAGATGAACTAGATGCAAATTTGGTGATCGCGTCTATGAGAGGTGAAGCCACCAGAGTCCACTAAAAGAAGCAAACAGATTTTTTTTCATATTTTTGGAACAGACAGGCATTTTAATATGGGGGTCTATGGGGACTAACTCACTTTTGGAGGCAGCCTCAAGTGGCTATTTGAGGAACTGCAGTTTTTGGCACTTGCTTGAATCCAGTTATCTTTTTCTATTATTCTGTTGATTATGTCTGCAATGGTGCAGCGATTATCTCAACATGGCTGCCAAGACAGTGGTGGTAAATTCATTATCTTACCTGACACAGACAGAGTGACATTATTGCTCTGTTTTTTGAAATTTTCCACGTTCTTGTGACCGATGCACTGATAAGTGCCACTCGAGTGAGCCATCAGGTTAAGCGAGTACAAGTTCTTTGTACTGAAGGAGGCAATTTGTCGATCGTCCTGGTTGAAACTGTAATGCCAATCGGTGACCGCCCCCTCTTTCATGTCGCATCTGAAGGTCACAGACTCTCCACTAAAGAAATTGGCCAAGTTGGGTTCCAAGGTCAGCTGAGCATCTAGAAAGTAGCACAAACACACACAATGCTCAGTTAAGACAACACACAAGTATGATCGTTCGAGGTGACACAGTCCGTGGAGACTCATCTTTAATAGACAAACACAGAAACGAAAAAAAAGTTCAATCACCTTGAGTGTGTCCACAGTCGAGGAGCGTAATCAGCACTGTAATAAAGACTGACAGCACATCAGAGGTTATCAAAGGGACTGAACTCAAACAGGTAGTCAGCAACCTCTCACACTGTGTTAAGATAAGATAAGGCGCTATTCTTCCCACACTGGGGAAACGGTTACAGCAGCAGGATAACAAGAGGTTTAAAAATTAAAAAAAACAGAAGAAGTAGAACAAAGCAGGCAATAGAAAGAGATGCAAGATGAAATATGAAAAATAATTTTAAAAAATAAATTAATTAATTCCCACACTGGGGAAACAGTTACAGCAGCAGATAACAAGAGGTTTAAAAAAAACAAAAAACAGAAGAAGGAGAACAAAGCAGGCAATATAAAGAGATGAAATATGAAAAATAATAATAAAAAAAGATTAAAAATCGGCTATAGATTTATAAAAGAAAAAAAGCTAAATAAAATCAGCGATGTACATAACACAGAGAGAGCATAAAGAATAAAGATTGCCAAATTGGGTAATTGCACAATAATATACATATATAGCAGAGGATTTCGTAATGCGCGCCATTCAAAGAAAGAAAGCTGCTGATGTACTCACAGACACACGGCACGCAGCACGGAGCTGGCCTCATCCTCACATCCAGCATCGACACTGAGAAACAGACAGAGCGATGCTGCCTTTAGCACATCTCCGCTTCCTCCTTTCACTACTGCAATGCATCTGACCACATCATTTTGACATGTTTAGGCTTACACAAGACACCCCTGGCCCCTGCATATTTAATAATATTTACTGCAATTAACTGTGGGACAGCATACAAACCAAGAGTGGGAATTCATGATCACATGAAATACAGTGAAATCTACAAATCCAAGATTACAGCTTTCTTGGTGTTAAGTGACCTGAAAGATGAAGATGTTTTTTGTTTTTTTTTAATGACAAATCATGAAAAAACTCAGCGTTCACATTCCCACTTCTCAACTGATTAAAAGGCGTCTTGTGGATTCAGTGTTTGACATTAATCTCACACTGGCGTGTTGGAAAAATTCATGAACGTTTTGCCACTGAGATCACAAATAATGAAAGTGTAGACTTGTTGCTTGCAAGGTTTTTACCAGTAAATCCATCTGAGTGAGCGGCTCTGTGACACAATGCAACTCAAGGGAGGAGGTGAGACAGGAGATAACACCACGCGCATCGTGAGTGAAAGTAAAAAGTAATAAAATAAAAAGTTGTTTTTTTAAAGCGAACTAAATCTGAAAACAGAATGGGGAAACATCTGTATTGTCTGTGATGCGTCGTGCAGAGAAGTTCCCATGCGGTTGCATAATTTGAACTTCTGCTGCACAAACACAGGAAGCAGTGACCTCAATTTTAGGGCTAAATTTGAAAGATCCCCTAAATAGAAAAGAGCAAGCGCTCTGTCTAAATATCATATCTTTTTTCTTTCTTAACTTAATCACTTAAACATCAGAAAACATAGAGAAATCACACTGGGTGCCAATTTTCATTTGGTTAAAAGCGCTTTGGATAATTTAGATAACAAACATTGAATTGTTTTTGCCAATAGAGCCTGAGCAAAACAAGCCAATACACCGCTTAAATATTACTGGTGCGTACATCCCTCGTGCCCACCGCTTGGTTTCTCTGACCACAGTGTGGCCTCCCTGCTTCCACAGAACGGAACTGAGGCGTCACAAGCCCCAGACCTACAGCGCCCCCCGATGGAGGACAGCACCGTGCAATTCCCGGGCTCACTCGCCTAAATACACTGAACTTTGAGTTCAGTGCAGCAGCCGCTGGCCCATAGGGGGCGCTGGGGCTCCGCCCCACCAGCTTTGGAGTGGAAAAATATCTTTTGCGTTTTTTAATCAATGTCAGTTTTTACTTAATAGTGTGTGTGTGTGTGTGTGTGTGTGTGTGTGTGTGTGTGTGTGTGTGTGTGCACGCGTGCCTATATGCAATTTAAACAATTAATTTAAACAACATTTCCACCAACTGACACTGACACTGACATGATGAATAATTGGCCTATCAACATCGCCAAATTTAACGCCTGTGCAGCGCTGGAAATGTAGCCCCAACTGCTACGTAAAATGTGTGAAGGTTTAGGATTGCTAGAGCTACATGAGGAGCCAGTTTCGTAGTGCAACTCCCAGACTCTGTCCTACAGGGGGAAAAAAATACGGTGACGAGGAAGAGAGATGATGGCGATGGCAGTAACAACTGGAGTTTAAGAGCAGCTTCCGCCGAAAGACGGACGACGGAGGAAAAACTTCTCATTAAGGAGCTGGGACCCGACAAGCCTGAAATTGACTTTTCCCAGCAAACCAAGGAGAAAGATAAACTGTACAAACAGAGTTTTTGTCAGAGCTGGTTCAACCGTAAGACGTAGCTGGCAGGTTGTGGTGCAGCCTATGCACTTTTCTGTTTCCCCTGTATCCTCTTCAGAAGTGACAAATCTGATTCGACTTGGACAAAGGCTGGACTAACTGACTTAAAGCACCTCTCCGAACGGATCAAGAAGCATGAGAGATCCAGAGTTCACATGGAAAACTGCGTAAAGCTAGCTGTGTTCAGAAAGATTAGCATAGCAACGTAGCTAGATGATGGGCACCGCATTGCTGTAAAAAGGCACAATGAAGAGGTAGATAAAAACTATATTTATAATATTTTATCTATTTGACAGCATAAAGTCTATTATAGCTGCTATTATTATTGTGGAACTGTAGTCATTTTCCGACTGTTCATTTGAATGCTTATGCTAGATTAGGCAGGGAAATCTGTTGGCACACCAGCCCCGCCAAGAATTTTTTTCACCAGCCGCCACTGGTTCAGTCTGAGATGATTAACCGTCACTTCCTTTTCACACCTGAAAAGTTGGTTTAGACGGTGTCATCATCAGATCACCAGAGGCTGTATTTCTACATACATCAAATTACTTTATAGTACAGAGGACAGCTGTGCAATGAAAATTTTATGCAGTTATACCGTATAATAAAATAATAAAAAAAAGGGCCGTTAATGAGGCTGTGAATGCAACTCTCTGGTGGTTTAATGAGGAAGACGATGGCTAAAATCGATTTCACAATCTCAATCACAGAGAAAGTGTTTTAACACTCTTAAATATACGACACATCTGTTCTGAGGCAGATGTTAAAAAACCTGTTTTTCAAAATGTATGCGACACATGGATAGACATTTAAGTTATTTTGCACTTTATTGATTCCTACCTGAATCATTTAGGAAGTGAAACTCTTAAGATGTTTCCTCACTTTCACCACAGCAAGCCCAAAATGAAATAACCAGGTCAGTTATTTTCAGTAAAGATATAAATAAGCTGGTGGCTCAGTTTGGAAAGTGAAGACACGAGAGCACCCGAGGCCGAGCCTAATTTTACACACAGGCCTAATCCTGCTAACCTACGCTGTATGACAAGAATACCGAAATAATTATAAAATAAATGCATCGATAAATACAAAAGCAAAGCAACCCTGCAGTTTGTGCTGAGATCAAGATACGAACACATCTTCTGAAGGGAGCCTGGTTGCTAAAACCTTGCAGCTAGCTGTCACTCAAAGCCCATAATTAGGCATAATTTTAAGCCCTAAGATAATTTAAACAATTGTACCGGGCTGTAAACATGTGTGTTGCTGTGTTTATTTCTGCTGTAAAGTTGGGCATTTTAATATGTGGGTCTATGGGGATTGGCTCGCATTTGGAGGCAGCCTCAAGTGGCCGTTTGAGGAACTACATTTGTTGGCACTTCCACGTCAGCTTCATGTTTCAGCCCTATCTATTACAGCCAAGAATGCTTAAACGCAAGTATATTTTTTGTCTTGTTTTTTTGCCGATGATGCACTTCTCTCCATGGACCTCAAGCAAAATGACAATAAATATCTAAAACTTGAAAAAACAGAGATATGAAGATAGAATGGCTTTATTTTGCATTTATATTATCTGATACAAAGTTGGTCCAAGTTAGACCTTTAAAACAACAGTTACCAGTTATTAAATATGTTTGAAATTTGACATGTTTTACATTAGCAACAGAGAGAAAAAAGATACGATTCTGATCTCAAAAAACCTGAACACTGTTGTGTAAGTTCGCTCTTGGGTGTATCTGATTCTGTTTACTGCCAATTAGAGAAGCAACAAGCCAAGTCACAGCTCGTCAGTTCCTCTTTAACACACAGAGAGATGTGCTGCCATGATAGCCAAATGCAGACAGTGCAGACACCACAGCTAGCACGTTTTCGCACTTTGGTTTGGACGAATGCGGCTGCTGCTGCTGCTGCTGCTGCTGCTGCTGCTGCTTGAGATGGCAAAAGTTCACATTAACAAAAGAACGGGGGTCCTTTTTGCAGTTAAATGAATGGTATGAAAATATTTGAAGCAGTAAGACACAAATCCATGTTATATATTAATTCCACGCAAGTTTTGAGTACAATATGTTGTGTTCACACTGAAAAAGTGACAAAACAGTCAGCGTGCTCACTTAAAAAAAGTTGATTTTTGAGTGCGCTGTCGAAACAGTGAAGCTGCTCACAGCTGGAAAGAAAAGTGAATTTTATTTATATATCCCAGAGTGACAAGTGGCTTTGCAAACTCTTCATTCTTCTGACGCTCAATCTTAATCAGGAAGAAAACGTGGGTTGACTTCCTGTGGACTCTTTGTAAAGGCAGTCTGCTAACAAGACTAGCACACAGGGCAGTGGTGAAAGATGAAGATTTAGAAAGCCCAAAATAAGCTCCAGGTACAAAGTACATGCAGTATCAGTCCACTTTTAAAAGATGAAGTAAAGTTCATTATACCGTGTATGACAAAGTAATACACTTCTCTTTAAGGACCTGGAAGAAAAGCAGAGAAAGGAGAGACAAAAGGTTATTTAAGACGCAGCTGCTTCTCATTAAAGGCACAAATCACAACATGCATGGCAGCATTATTACCAAGAGCTAGGTTGACTTCAGAATAAACAGTTTCATCCGTCACCGCAGCAGACGATTTCCCTATGAATGGAGAGACGGTTAGTCTACGAGAAACATCCCAGATTACATTAAACAGATGGCGATCTAACAGACAGGCACTACCCACAGCGCTCAGAGCAACCACACAGCATATCCATGACGTAACATATGCATACACAGAAGGTGAGACGTTCCAGGTTACAACAATATTATTTAAGATAAAGGTTAAAAGCTGCTACGCTGGGCTCATATTATGACAACCTCTTACTCTGCTGACCCCTGGTGGTGGTATGTGGTACCTACCTGAGATGATCTGAACCATGTGCAGACGCATAATCACCCCCAGGCTCATTTTCACTCACATTTCCTGCTTTAAATACAGAATATTGGACGGACTTTTGCCAGTGGCTTTACCTGCAGCTGATCCTTTCTTCAAGTTGGCGTAAACGGTGCTCTCCTCAGGTGAAAAATGCTGTCCTGTTCAGATGATCAGATGCGTGAAATGGCCTGAAAACGTAGCTCTTAACTATAGCATGTGCTGCTTGCATCTTCAGGACTCACCCGTATTTTTAATATTTTTGAGCTGGAGCAGAGAGTACGTGATGTCGCTGGATTCATCCGCATCTGAAATACACATTTTTCTTAACTTAGCTTAGTCCTAAGTCATTCTGTTCACATGTTTGGAAATCAGAAAGTGAGTGTTTAATATAATAAGATGATGACCATGTAGATGAGAGAGTGCTTTAGGCTGAGTTTGACCGTGGGTCTTTCCTTGATCCAGAGCAGAGGCCTGATTGGTTCTCTGAGTACTAAAAAATATAAGAAAAATTAGGCTAAAATTTTGTAAGAACAGTGAATTTAATAGTGCTGTCAAGAGAGAAGAGAGCTTTGTACCAACCTGGCATCAAATGGATCTGTAAAAAAAGACATTTGTTGTTGCATCAGCATTCATTGATGATTTTCAGTAATCAGACTGTAATCCATCAAACATCAGAAGGACGAGGTCTCACCCCTTTTCTTTACGCAGCAACACGACAGCAGCAGGACAGTAATCAGCAAAACTCCACAAATCAACCCAATGATCAACAGCAGAGGGAAGGAAGAGCTTTCTGGCCTGGATACTGCAGTAATTTAAAAAGACTAAGTATTAATACTTAACTTTATACACTCACACATGCAGCATTTACTTCATATGCAAACATGCAAGCGCATACATGATTTAAACATATATTAAATGGAACATACACACCAGCATGCTTACAGAAATTCACGCTCACTCATGAACTTTCTCATTATATTGGGTGAATATTAATACAATATATATTCATACAATATGTTACACTCACATTTTACTGCCACCCAGCTCTGCGGTGACTCGCTTCCTGAGTGTTCACACATGTAAAAGCCTTCGTCCGACTTTGACGCCGCATAGATCTTCAGCTCCACTCGGCTGTCGTTCTGGACGAGGTCTCCGTTCCGATAGAAAGACACGTTAGAAACTAACGCCCCCGTCCTCGGTTTGCAGCCAAGAGTGACAGAGTCTCCCTCGGTCACGGGATGGACAGGGGACACCAGGATAATATCGGTGTCTGGAAAACAAAGAATATCGAGTTTCAGCTGCAGATGTCTAGCAAAAATTTGCTCTTTTAAAGATCTTTTTAACGGTTTGTGATGAACAAAATGAGAAGTTCATTGGTAAAATAAGCATACATGAGCAGTGGCATTGCTGTATTCATTGCATTGGTTATGCAATTGAAATATAAGATGTTAAAAGATATTTTAAAAAGTCCTCACGCTGCACAGTGATGTTGACCGCATTGCTGAATTGACCTGAGCCGGTTTCACACCAGTACACTGTTGTTTTGTTCTTATGCGAGTGGATGCTGCACGTGGATCCCTTCATCGTTCCCCAGCCAGAGCAGTTTGACAGATGGCCCGCTTCTGAATACCTCCTCACCGTCCACACAGCCGAGTTCCCCTCACAGGTCAGCGACATGGACTCAGAGAAGAAGTGCTGCGCTCTGTCAGGACTCACTTTGACTGACGCTGAGCGGGAATCTGAAAAAACAACACAGAACGAGGGGTTTGATAGTGAAAATCTAACCTCTTTAGATATAGAAAATCAGGATTTTCAACAAGTTGCCTCCTGACATCTTTGTTCTTTTGCTGTAAAGTGGCACATTTAAAAAAGGCAAATAAAGGAGCAAGCTGACCTCCAGACCAGACAAACTTTGGCTGACTATAATCAGTGTAATTCACTGGGTCTCTGCTTCTAGCTCTGCACTTATAGCCCGCTGTGCCCGTCTGTCCATGAACGACGAAGGAATCCTGCTCAGTGCCGTCGCTGCTGCCGGGTAGCAGCTCATAACTCCTGGAGCTGCTCGAGCGTTTGGTTGCAGCCCCGTACCAGAAGAACCGCCATCCCGGAGACGGGTCCTTAACGCTGCAGGTGAGAGTTACAGAGTCGCCGGGACTCAGCCATGACGGAGTCACAGTGAGATTAGGTTTGATTTTATCTGCTGGAAGGAGATTTCACAGAATGAATGGCTGTAGCAAGACAACGCTGTGCAGCTCTTACACAGTGTAAATATACACTGCTGGTGTAACTATGAATAATGCTTGTGGTTATGTTACTATATACAGAATAAAATGCTGGATGTGGTTGCATATAGGACATACTCTGTGTGTGTGAGTGTGTATGCATATATTGAGGAATATGTGCAAGTTAGCACTCCTAAGCTCTTGTTACACACATCCTAACTTGCATGGATGAGAATGACACACGCACTGAAAGATGATGCAATCAAGACTGAAGCATAGATTCATCTGAAGTGATTAAACAGAACGACGGAAAGCAAGGGAGATTGTGCAATTACCTGTGGCATGTTCACAGCGGATGAACGTGTTCAGCACTGAAATAAAGACTGATACCATCAATCACACAGTCCTTCACCGGAAAGACAGCTACCAGCTAAGACAAAAACACGGCTTACATAAAAACACATAAAGTGCAGTGAGACAGTAGAGTGTTGGCTCTAAACATCACAACTGAAGTTCACTCTCTTGAAACTTTCTGAGAAACTTTAACGACAGACGTACTCACAGAATAACCCCAGCAGGCAGAGCAAAGTGCGTCCCATCCTCACGTCCAGCAGTCGCTCCGCCGCTCTTGAAAGCTTGAAAGGATATGAGCAACACTTTGAGCAAACTGCAGGAGAGAAGAAGATGCAAATCAACATGGGTATGAGCTCATTGGTGCAGTTTTTTCCATAAACAGCCCGTCTCTCCTTCCTTCCCTTGGTCACCAAGCTGACACAATTGCAATTACTGTGATGCGTTCACTTCCTGCTCAGGCAATGCAGACGCTATTAGCAAAGATACAGTGATGTGGTAAAGTTTGCATGAGACATCAGAGTGAAAACAACGTATGAACGTATGCACGATGACATTTTATTTTTTGACATATTAGTGTTGGACAGGCACAGAAGTTTAACTCCACCATAACAAACATTGTCATTCTTGGCTTGACCTTTCCGGCGATCTGAGTCCCATTTGTGTGAAAACCATAAGAGGAAGATCAGGATTCATTTGTTTCATCATAATAAGCATAATGAACGCTTTCTGTTCCACCTCACGGGAGCTCAGATGTACAAATCCTCTAATGAACTGAACAAACCATCTACTCTATTTCTTTATTTTTCCTCGGTGTTGCAAAGGTTATTTTTTGCGACTACAACCGCAGAAGAAGCCACAACTCGTCAGCATGAGTGAATGAAACTCAACGTCGCAGTTCCTCTTTGCACATTCAGGGACATGTTGTTGTGATAGCATGAATTCAGACAGCACAGTCATCACAGTGTGGCTGGCGCCGTCAGGATATCCGTGAAACTTGAAGGCGGTCAAGTGGCAGAGAGTAAACAGAGACAGGCTTTAAGAGTTTTTCACGTTGTCCGCAACAGTTGGTTTTGTCACAGATCTCTTCAATCATCTGGAAGAAATACAGAGAAAAAGAGATCTAGAGTTATTCTAGAATTAATGATGACATTTTACTCCCAGTCCCACGTCAATCAGTGCATCATTACCACGAGCTGCTCCTGGTTTGACTTCAGAATAAACGACGTCAGCATTTGATTTTCCTACGAAGGGAGAGATTCATTTGTTTTCTGTTTGTCAGTTTACGCTGATAGTGATATTTTTATAGTTTTGCAACCACACACATTCACAGTCCTACACACAGTATGCACTGTAAGGGGTGTTTTTGTTTGTCTGTTGCTGACATTGGCGACTGCTTGTGGTAATACTCTTTAGCCAGCAGCACAGAACCCAAAACAACATTTATTATATTTTTCTATTGTCTGTTGTAGTTGGCTGTACCTGCATCTGATCCTATCTTCATATTGGAGTAAACAGCGCTCTCCTCTGGTTTATTCATCCCTGTTAGGTGAAAACATAAGAAGACAACTTCCTGTACTTCATTCGGGTACTGCCAGCCGACAAAAGCATCTCAACTACTGCATGTAACTCTCTCCACGTGACATAAAGCACTCACCCGTCTTAACGATGTGTTTAAGATGAATCAAAGAATATGTGACATCATTGGGTTCATCTGAAATACATTTTTTTTCAGTCATCAGTTACTTTAGAATCACAATATTATGCATTTCTAACTGCGCCATGTTAAAAGATAAGAAAAAGCCATATACTGTACCAATTTCAGCTTCTTTAGGGCCTTTCACTGTTTCATAGAAACAAGCGTAATCTACAGAGAAAATCAAGCAAAAGGTCATTTTAACCATTTTAATCCCATTATATGATTTCCATAAATTAATGAAGTGACTCAGAATTGCGGCTGACCGCCGACAGAAGTGTACTCTTTGTCCTGGTTGATCGTGTGCTCTGCAGAGTCCTGATTGGTGCTCTGAGACCTGGTGGGTGGACCGAAAACATGCAGTAAATACAGTACAGAGGATTTCATAAAGAGCCTATAATGTGCTGCTGTTATGTGGAGAGTGAGAGAAGAGAGAGTCGTACCAACCTGATTAAACACGATTCTGTAAAAAAAGACATTTGCTGTTACGTTGTTTTGTACTGCAGATTGTACCATTGTTACTGTAGTACATGTCAATCGATCTCGTATCAGAAAGGTATCTCACTTCTTGACTTTGTGTAGCGGTGCAGAAACAGCAGCAGGAGGATAATCAGCAAAGCTCCACAAACGCCCCCAACAATCAGCAGCACAGGGAGCGGAGCGCTTTGAGGGCTGGACGCTGCTACAACCAACAATTCACACTAATATCGGTTTACACGGCACACAGAGGGCAAAGGTCACGCCAAGCCTGAGCGAGACATGATGACTGATCCAGAGCAGGGACGATAAACGGAAACGCAGATAACAATATCCTACATATACACTCACATGCTTCTTTTACGCAAACGTATTCAAGCACAAAAACGCTGCTTTAAACAAACTCACGTTTTACTGACATCCAGCTCTCTGGTGACGTCCAGCCGAACAAATTTTGCAGAGCAGCTTTTCCTTTGCATTTGTAAAAGCCTTCATCCGCCTTCGACGCCGCAGGGATCATCAGCTCCGTCCTGGTGTCATTCTGGATGACTAGGCCGTTTTTATAGAAAACCACGTTGGAAAGAGCATTTTCAGACTTCAGCTTGCAGCTCAGAGTGACAGGATGTCCCTCGGCCACGGGACGGACGGGGCTCACCATGATCATACTGCTGTCTGTACAGAGATGAAAGAACATGAAGATCTGGTCAGAGATCAGCTGCTGTAGGTAGAACAAGTATAACTGCTAGCAGGATGATTATATCATAACTCACACTGTCCAGTGATGTTGACTGCATTGCTGAACTGCCCTGTTTTAGACTCACACCAATACACTCCATCAATGCTCCGTGACCTGTGAGTGCTGCATGTGGATCCGTTCATGATCCCCCAGGAAGAACAGGAGCCCACGTAGCCGGATTTAGGAAACCAGTTCACTCTCCAGCTGGAGGAGTTTCCCTCACAGCTCAGCGTCACCGACTCTTTGGTGAAGTGCTGCACTCTGTCAGGACTCACAGTGAGAGCCGGTCCTGAATGACAGTCTGAAAAACAAAAGAATTACGACTGAGAGGTCATATAATGGAGGTAAATATTAAGGTTTCTTGTGGGTTTAGTCATTTTAATTGTTGAGTGCATATTTATGCCATTAGCAAATAGCATTTGTCCCCCCTGGGAGGGAAGTGATTTATAAATTTGGTAAGCAACAGTGATTAAAGAGAGCTAGCTGGCATCGAGAGGCGGGTGTAATTGGTGCAACGCATTTTGGAGAGAACTGTTGGATGTAAAAGTACCACAAGGTACATTTATGTAAAAGCAGAAATGCCAAAATGAACAAACGTCCCATTATCACAAAAAGTCCTGTGTTTAAAGAAGAAAGAGGAAATGGACAATGAAGGAAGGAACAGATGGGGGCGTGAAAAATTAAGTTCCAGGACCACGACCATAGACTAAAATTCACATTTAAGTAAAGGTATCTGTATCTGCATGTCTCCAATGAAATGAAATGAAGTGCAACCATGAGACGTGTTTCCTAATAAAGTTTTTACAACATTAAAAACCTTTTAAGGAATTCAATTCAATTAAAAATTAAACGTAGTTGCAGTTTGGTGAGCTGAACGTTTGACTCGGTGTGAAAGAAAATGTCGCGGAGTCACTACAAAAACCATTTTTCCCACTGTGCAAGCATGGAGGAGCCAAAGCAAACCCACCTCCACACCAGACAAACTTGAAGTCACTGTAGAAGGTGTAATACACCGGGTCTCCTCTTCCTGCTCTGCACTTAAATCCTGCTGTGCCCGTCTGTCCATGAACAATGAAGGAGCCCTGCTCAGTCCCGTTGCTGCTGCCGGGCAGCAGCTCATAGTTGTAGGACAGGACACCCAACAGGTTGGGAACGACCTTATACCAGTAGAACCTCCACCCTGCAGACGGATGTTCAACCTCACAGCTCAGAGTCACTGAGTCTCCGGGACTCAGCCATAGTGGAGACACGGCGAGGACAGGCTCTGGCTTATCTGTTGAAGTTTTCCCAGAGTGAAATCATGTTATGATGTACGCACAGTGGATCACATGGTCTCTACCCATCTCCAAATATCTGACATGAACGTGAAGGCGATCTGAAAACGTAACCACCAAATACAGCATTTAGCATTCCCCATTGATAAGACTTACTGGCTGACGGTGTCAGCGTGAAGACGTCGCTCCACTCTGTGGAAACCCTGTCACCTCTCATTGTGCCCATACACCTGTAGTCTCCACTGTGAGACGGCGGAGTGTATCTGATCAGATATTCCTTGTGTTTTTGAGATGTGTATGAGCTGGGTGTGGCCCATTCGTACTCCCACTCAGCATCTTCTCCATCCTTGATATCACATATAAGAGTGACCGTCTCTCCATAGTAAATCTCAGGCCAGGTGGGCTGCAGGGTCACAGCAGCCCTGTAAGTGACTGCTCAAGAGGACACACAAAAATAATTAGTCAGTCATCACCGGCCATACAAAATGTATTGTTCTGCATTGTGTGTTTGCCTGTTTTGTCAGTACCGACAGCATCACTGAACTCTGTGTAGTAAACCGGGTCTCCTCTTCCTCCTCTGCACCAGTAGGCTCCTCCCTGTGAGACACGGATTTCTTCATCGGACAGGAAAACAGCGTCTTGTGCCGTCAGGGGCTCAGAGGTTTTCTTGCCTCTGTACCAGAAATACTTCCAGCCAGACGATGGGGGGCTCACGGAGCAGCTCAGGGTCACATTATCCCCTACTGGAAGGTGCGATCTGTCTCTTCTCAGCTCGGCCACCGGTCTGTAAGCTGTTCAATTCAGAGCAAACACGCAGAAATGGTGATTATCACAGTCATAACTGAACTTTGAGAGTCTGGGACAAAAAGCCACTCACACTCCACTTTCAGCTTCACCGCTTCAGATTCGTCCTCGTCGAACTTGCACGTGTACGCGCTCCCGCCTGACAGCAGCCCGATCCTGATTTCAGCGGTGTTTCTCGACGCGATCCGTGACTTCTCGAGGAGCGATCCGTCCTTGTAGAAAGCAGCACTCTTCTTTTTGTTCTGAGTCCGATGCCGACAGCGCAGAGTCACTGTCTCTCCTTCATACAAAGGGGATGCGGGATGCTCCAGGATCACATCTCTGTCTGTGTGACACACATTTAGAGTTAAATTCTTCCTGTAATGAATAAGTGCGTGTCCTCGTGTCCACACTCACCTGCCCCGTTTCACACCTGACATATCATTTATAAGGGAATATTGCTCACAGTGGAAACATTAGGACGGGTTCATTTCTAAAATGTGTTGTCCTGTACCGCACCAAGGCATGAGGTCCAGTAGAGCAGTGATTCTCAACTGGCGGGTCGCGACCCAAAAGTGGATCTTTGCCTGGGCAAAAAAAAGAAGTGCTTTTATTTTGAAGGGGATTTTTTTTTTTGCAGCAGAGAGCCGTCTTTTTTTTTTTTTTGCTTTTTTTTTTTTCTAGATTTGGGTCGCAGCTTGTCATTGAGGGGCGATGGTGGATCCCGAAGCCAGACCAGTTGAGAACCACTGGTTTAAAGGAGGACAAAGTTCGCCTGAGCGTGCCGTGGTCGGCATTGATTGTTTTAAGGAAGTAGTTATTTTAAGCCAAACCATCTTTCCTAAAATGAACAACAGCAAACTTTTGCACCATAACTACTGCAGGAGGATTAAAAAAATCTCTGATAATTGAATAATTAGCCATAATCACTGTTTAACTGTTGTATTTTCACTTCCATGTTTGATGGAGGAAAAGTATTTCAGATTTATGATTCATGGCGCTTTAGTGTATAAATGCATTTGCAGAAAATCAAATCACTGTGCTCATTATGACGCATCTTCACACATGCTTACACAAAGCACAGAGGGAGTTACGCTTTGCTTCACCTAGGTGTGAAATGAGCAGGGGTGCAATAGCAGCAGGCAGGCCATGATGATAGGAACAACGTATGAATTTAACATAAAGAGCAGCACCACTGTGACAGCTCAGTGAGGCTGATCAAACTTTCAGGCTTCTGACTCTCAGCAGCTTTTCACACCATAAAACTCCAATCATTCACTATATTAGCACCTTCCCAAACAATGTGATCATACCACCATGTCTCTGACTGCTTTTAGTGGTTTTGGTCATGCTGGTCAAGCTCTGATGGCTCACCTGAAACAGTGAGAGAGACTGTGTTACTTTCTTTTAAAAAATAGTCTGAGCTCTGCCGTCCAAAGCACTGGTATTCACCGCTGTCGCCTCTAGCCAGAGGCTGCACTGTAAAGTTCCTTTTCGTGTTGCTGGGGTTGAATTGTTGACCATCCTTCGTGATTGCATAATACCAGTGAGTGTCTTTCCCGTCCCTCATGTCACATATGAACATCACAGACTCGCCGGTGAAAAAAGTGGACCAGTTTGGCTCAATGGTCAGCAGAGAATCTAGACACCAACACAAGATGCGCAGAGTGAAATGATAAAGTGATGCTGAGTGAAGAGTTTAAGAATAAAGAAAACTGTATTATTACCTTGAGCATGTCCACAGTAGAGGACATTCAGCCCTAAAATGAAGTTTTAAACCTCATCAGACACATCAAACGGACAGAAACAGCCAAAAATATTACAACCACAGACGTCTAAAAGCAACTGTTCTATTAATGGCAGCTGTGCTTTTAAGGAAAAGAAGTCAATGATATACTCACAGAATAACCACAGTACGCAGAGCAAAGCGTGCGTCATTGTCCCACCAGGCACTTCTGAGAACTCCTTCAACTTATGTGAAGAGAAAGCTTGAGACGGCAGCCGCAGCATATGAACAAAGACCAGGAAATGTGGGGAAACGAGAGATGGTGTTCATATATATTTCAGTTTTCTCCAACTTCTTCTTCCAAGTCCAGTCTGACTGTGCTTCCTTCCCTTTTACACAAACTGGATCTGAAAACACTGACGTGTTTTGTGCTCATATACAAGACATAAGCTGAATACATGATCTCATTAGACCTAGTCCTTAGAATGTGGATGTGGTCAGAGTCTCTATATGGACGACGTGTTACTATTGACCTCCCTGTCCCATGAATGTCAGCCAAATCAAGCCAATTTGATTCATATAGCACAATATTACAAATCACAAATTTGCCACAAGGGGTTTAAAATCTGTCCAGCAAACAACGCCCTCCATCCTTAGACCCTCGATTTGGATAAATTCAGAAACGGAGAGTTTCTGGAAGTGCCAAACACGATGGTCACATGATTTGTGAGGTTTTGTAGAAATAGACATTTCAGTTTCCTTCCTGATATTAATGTGATCGTACTGTAGATCACTGGAATTCTTCTTCTTCTTCTTCTTCTTCTTCTGTGAAGGCAGCTGCATCAGATGGTTAAAGTCAGGGGTGTGAAATCTAGCCTTCCTCACCTCTCAGGTGACAGCATGAAAGCATCAAACTGGTTTCAGGCTTGATCACGTCTTCACCCACAGGAAGTGACTGAGCTAGAGCCACCCACCCCCTACCCCCACCCCACCCATCAGTGGGTGACTGAAATCAGTTTCCAGAAATGAGACACTGTAAGAAAAGAAACAAAAGAGTAAAAGTCGATGAGACATACAGTGACATCAAGGGACATGAAAAGTCCTCCTGTGCTCAGTGAATGTGAACATCCAGTCAAAAAGTAAAAACACAACTGACAGCTCATTGCAGGAAAAAAAAAAGTTTATTGATACATAAAATCATCAGAAAGGTTTTTAAAATACAAAATGCTGTCAGCAAAAATAAAATACAATGTGGAAAAAAAACGAAACATGTTCGGCAGCAGACTTTGACACCTGGGTACCGAAACTCAAAGACACTGTACGAAACTGTCGGAGCAGCTCAGAGTGACAAAACAGCGAAACCAATAATAATGAAGTGCATAAAATCGAAGTGGGGATAACCTCAGCAGTCTTGTGCTTTGAGCTCGAAGAGCCTGATTAAATCCACCCGATTTCCTTCTTTCATATAACCTGCAAACAAATTACAAAACACTGAGACGTTCAGAGCGACAGTGAACGATAACGACTGCGGGAGAACACACACGTCACTCACCTCTGTCCTTCTTGCCTTCATCGCGGTGGTTGGGTGTGCAGACCGTCTGAAACAGAAGACACACTCCTCAGCTAACATGCCTTTTCTTTGTTTTTTTTTGGTTGCTGCATGCCGATCCGCACTGACCTCCAGAGGAATAATGTCTGACACACACGTCAGATTTGACTGTACCTGCAGCTCCCGGCTTCACTTCGGTGTAATCGTGGTCCTCCTCTGGTTCAGGGCGGTTCCCTGTTGAGATGATCAAGACTTTTTTTTGGCAATGCACTTTGAAACATCTGTTTTCTACGTTTTGTGCAAACAGGGAGTACTCACCCTTCTTTCCAAAGTTTTTAAGCTCAATCACAGAATATGTGACATCCTGGGATCCATCTGCGTCTGGGATGTAAATGTTTTACGATCAGTATTTTATATAAATTACTTGGAATCAGTCCCCTTAACTCATGTAGCAGCTGCCTTTCCAACTCCATCGTTATTGGTCGTGTGTGTCATCAAAGGTGATATTTTCACATTGTTAATAAAGGAAACAAAGAGTTCACAGCGGCCATGCTTTGAGATAAGTGCTAGCATGATTAACACTGAACGATCAGCAGTGGTGATTGTTTAATAATGAAGACTACAACTCCCATCATCCCACACTGCTCCACAACATCATCGAACTATGTCTTGTATTGTATCATTTTTGTCATTACTGTTTTGATTGAGAGACCCCGAGCAGCATAAATTACATGCTGTGTGCTTCAGACTCATTGACTCATTTTAAGAAATGAAGTTGAAAATCACTTCCTGCACTGGCAGCCAAACTTCCTTGTTTTAATAAAAGAAAGCTCATGTGTAATTTGAAGAGACAGTTTTGCAGTGGTTGACAGAAAGGGTATAAGCTGTACCATTTCCAGGGTCTTCAGAGCCTCGGACTGATGCGTAGAGGTGAGTCTCACCTACAGAGCAGTGAAAATCAAGCCACAGTCAAAGTCATCTTTTTCATAGTTTGATGCTCATAAAACATCCTCTGATTTTTACGGAGCCCCTAAAGTGCCACGAAGAAAAAAAACTATATCGTGCACACGAGATACTAAAACGTGCGCATGTTTAAGCTAAATTGTGCGCTCGATTTAATGAACTTGTTCATTCATACAGACAGGCGGCAACACAATAGACAGCCGGGCTCCGTTGAAGTACTACACCTACAAGTACACCTACTTCAAGTATTGGTAAGTTAATCTGATGATATTGCGAGTGTAAATCATTCTGGAAAGAGACAATTAGGTATGCAAACAACCTTTGTGCATGATCGTAGCTCAGTGCACACTGAGTGCGTTTGTGACTGAACATCTGAAGTGGTCACTACGGAGAGCCGTGTGCAGGACAAGTGTGGGAGATAACTGTATCTTGCACATTTTAGTATCTTGTGTGCACGATTTAGCTTAATGGCGCGTACGATATAGTTTTTTTTTTTTGTCTTTGTGGCACTTTAGGGGCTCCGTAGATTTTATAAAATGTGTCTTTGAAAGGTGAGAATATATAAATTAGCTTCAAAGCTTACCATGGAGCAGAGTACAGTATCTTTCATACTGAGCCTCATTCTGGTTGATCGTATGATCGTCAGAGCCCTGATTGGTGCTCTCAGACTGGACCGGCCTACAACATGCAACAAATACATTTAATAATTAACACAGAGCGACTTGCTGTCATCTTCAAAATGAGAGTTGAGTGTGATGCACCAACCTGATAAAACACAAATCTGTGAAAAAGACATTTGTCGTTACATGGTTGTATTGTATGTTATTATACTGCACTGAATAATGAAAGAATGAAACATCTAACAAGTGAAGAAGGTCTCACCTTTGGCCAATCTGTATGAGAGGAGCAGAAGAATGAGAAGAACAAGAGCACAAACCAGCCCAACAATCAGCGGCACAGGAAAGGAAGAGCGTACAGGCCGGGAATCTGAGATAATAAATAATTAATATACATAATCAATAAATAAATAATTACTGATAATTAACTTATACAACACTATGTTAAAGTTACAAAGTGATTTCTCACAGTGATTACTCTTACTATTACTTTGTATCTACATACTCTGTATGCACGAGTAATGAAGTCACTCTTTAAGGGCCACTATGTAGGATTCAGTGGCATCTAGTGGAGAGGTTGGAGATTGCAGCCAAATGAATCAACTGAACCCGACCCTCCCTTTGCAGTCATGTAAGAAAACCAACAGCAGCTGTGACACACTGAAAACACAAAGGTCCTCTGGAGCCAGTGTTTGGTTTGACTGTTCTGAGCTACATAAAAGACAGTTCTTTGTATCCTACACACCCTTTACGGACATCCAGCTCTGTGGTGACACTTCTCGTGAGTGCTGACACTTGTAGAAACCCTCATCGGACTTTGACGCCGCAGATATTTTTAGCTCACTTCTTGTATCGTTTTGAACGACTTCGTCATTTCGATAGAAAAACACGATGTACACAAATTCTCGTCTTCTTAATTTGCAGCCAAGACTGACAGAATGTCCCTCAGGCACAGGGCGGACGGGGCTCAGCAGGATTATATCTCTGTCTGTAAAACAATCAAACAAGATGAGGCTACAGTCAAACATCAGCTGATTTAAGATGCCATGCGGCAGAGACATGTGGATGTACACAACATCTACAGTAACACATGCTGAAACAGGATTTTTAAAGGGAAAAGACAACGTCATGAAACCGTACTCTGTGCAGTGATGTTGACAGCGTTGCTGAACTCTCCTGATCCAGACTCACACCAGTAAATTGCCTCAGTGTGCCAGGGAACGCCTAGTTTGCATGTGGATCCGGTCATTGTGGCACAGTGGGACAAATAGGATGAGTATTTGTTCTTGGTAAACCTCATCACTCTCCACCGTGTGGAGTTTCCTTCACAGTTCAGCGAGACAGAGTCAGAGGTGAAGTGCTGCACGCTGTCAGGACTCACTGTGAGAGACGGCGAATGAGAATCTGAAACACAACATGTGATAATGTGTCAAACAGAACGCAGTGACGAGTGCATTTCCTGTAAAAACAATCAAAATAAGCAGTAAGATCAGCTGCGTTGTCAACGCAGGCAATGCAATCACAGACAGAGGATGGATGAACTGAGGCGAAACATCCGCTTCTTAAGAGAAGGACAGAGGGAAACAGACTGACCTCCAGAGAAGACAAACTCAGGTTGACTGTAATCAGTGAAATACACCGGGTCTCCTCTTCCAGCTCTGCACACATATCCCGCTGTGCCCGTCTGTCCATGAACAATGAAGGACTTCGGCTCGGTCCCGTTGCTGCTGCCGGGGAGCAGCTCATACCTGTAGTACAGGAGGTTGTCCGACAGGTTGGGAACAGCCTTATACCAGTAGAGCCTCCACCCTGCAGACGGATGTTCAACCTCACAGTTCAGAGTAACTGAGTCTCTGGGACTCAGCCATGATGGAAACACGGTGAGGACGGAGCTTGGAACTGCTGGAAAATGATTTTTCAGAATGAAACGTGCAGTGATTATAGATCAAATGTATCCTGCTCAATAACACGAGGGTTTCCTTTAAGAATATTTATGAACTAAAACAGCCTTTTAATGAACTGCACTCGACGTGCTGAGACTTACTGTGTGATACGGTCAGCCTGATGGGATCACTCCAGGCTGTTGAAAACCGCTGACCACTTTTCACTGTGCCTATACAGCTGTATAATCCACTGTGGGATACACTTGCATAACTAATTCTGAGTTCACTTAAATGAAGGTTATATGAAGGCTTTTTTGACCCGTGTCTTGTCCATTTGTACTCCCACTCCTTGTCTCCTCCGGCCTTGATCTCACATCTCAGAGTGACCCTCTCTCCTGTGTACCTGTGAGGCCAGTTTGGTCGCAGAGTCGCGACAGCTTTGTTTCCAGTGGTTGATGGAGGATTCCCAGCGAGGATACAAAAATGACAAAACATTGAATCCACATCACAGAAAAACAAAACAAAAAACAAGACTGGCATATGACATGACTGATACTGTCTGCCCAGTGTCAAACACGATGATCATAGCAGCATTGCTCATGAATACATAACACAGACCTGCCAGATACAGTTAAAGGACCAGTCTGTAAGATTTAAGGGGTTCTTTTGGCAGAATATGCAGAAATGGAGCATTCACACATTTCCATTTGTGTATATTCACCTGAAAATAAGATTGATGTGTTTTAACTTCATTAATATTAGAATTCGTTAATATTCTGTGGGCCGGATGGGATTGCAGTGAGCAGCGGACCACCAGTTGATGATATGGGCCAGATCCAGATTCAGATGCAGTTTGGTTTGGATGTGGACCGAGATCCGGACCTCGACGAGCCCTGTTCTACTGTTTGGCAGCCACTGTAGGTTCTCCTGCACGCTGGGAAAGTGAGGCGTGAGGTGAGGGAGATTCAGCTGGTTGCAATGTAGAACCTCAGCATTAGATGCCACTAAATGCTACGCACTGGCCCTTTAAGAGTGACTTCATCACTCATACAAACATACAGAGTAATAGAGGTTTTAACAGAGGGTGGGCAGTCATGAAGGTTTATAGTGTCACAAAACTTTACCAAGACACTTTAGGTTGGTTTATAATTTGTCAAAATTTGTATGTGAAACATTTGGCAACTTCCTACTAAGACAGCTCTGACTGACTGACTGACTGACTGACTGACTGACTGACTGACTGACTGACTGACTGACTGACTGACCTGTTGGTCCTCTCTCCACATCAGAATAATCAAGACGATCCTCAGCACTCTCTTCATCATAATCCTTCCCTGTATGAAGGTGACGTCCTTCAATAAATACACAGCTTGGCATCAGCAACAGCAGAGCAACAGGTCTCCTCTCATACACATGCAGATAAAACTCTTTAGTACGAATTTGTATTGACACAGAGTAAAATGATACGTATCGGTAAAACAGAAATGCAAAAAGAGGAAGTGACCGAGAGTGATACAGCAAGTGGAGAATTCAAATGGTCACCTTCAGCATGTCCGCAGAGGAGTGTACTCAGCACTGAAATAAAGATTAAAAATTGATCAGACATTTAAAATCCAGCTGGAGTTTCATTAGTGGCTACTATCAATCAACAGTATCACACACTGCTGTGATGATATCCTGTAAGATGGTGATGAAATATAGAAAATAAAAAGAGAAATAAAGCCAAATCAGCCACCAAGTTCATGCCTCCAAACTAGCATGTTGGTAAAAGAACATGCATGAAACCAGCGCTGTACTCACAGATGAAGCCCAGAACACACAGCGGAGTGTGTCCCATCGTCACCGATCTGCTGCTCTGCTCATGAGAAGACGTTCTACGCTGCATTACAAATAATGCCGCAGAGTCACATTTCATAGAAGCGTGAGAACACAACTGTTGTTAACACTTCTCCTCCTGGGCACGTCCTCAAAGTTCAAACCACCCTTGTGGCTTTGACAGCAGTGTACTTTGACGTTACCCTTCCTACCAAGTGTGAAACTATATATTAGCTTGTCTCTTGAGCAAAGGTTTGTGCCTGGTCCTGGTGCCATGGGACAAAAAATAAGTAATGATTGCACATCCATAGAGCATAAAACCATCGAATTTAATCACATCACACCCTGTACTAACATTTTATTGCTAATTTGTGCATGGCATGCAGAATGTGCACATTGTTTTTGCGTGCAGTGCCTGTACTGCAATAAAGGTGTGTGTGTGTGTGTGTGTGTGTGTGTGTGTTATATTGCAGACTTATCTAGCCACATAATGACCCAGAGACAAATTTCAGTCAAGTAGGAGACACTTCCTGCAAAGCAGTGGGACTTTTCAAATGACACACATTTGCACAATCAGAGTTGATTTCGATGTCATTTTAAAGGTTTTTAAGGGTCCCCCCCCCCCCCCTTGCTGTTCCTTGCTGTTCTCTTTCTGTTTCTCTCTTTGTATTTTTGGGTTGTTTTTAACCATCACAAACAGAGATAGTGGCATATAAAGAAAAAATAATACTACAGCCCATGGATTATTGAAAGAGTATGACACTGTGGTTGTATCCATCCCTTTTAAACCGTGCTGCAGACAGATAAGCACTTTATTAACTCTTCATTTTAGAGATATTAAACTCCAGACTTTTACCATTTTATGCAGCAGCCTTTACAACAGCATCGAGAAATACTGACTGATCGTATCGTATCAGGAAGGAAACTGAAATGTCTCTGAAGCCTCACAAATCATGTGACCTCCACCACATTATTCTAACCTATCTGTTTGTCCATTCAGTACATGTTAGTCTCTGCAGCTATCCACATATTTCTACTGACCCGTCGTCCAGTTTCAGTCCATTAAACTTGAAAGACGCCATGATGACAAATGTGCTAACATCAGATGATATGTGTGGCATAGTTACGTTTGCGGCTCGAGTCCCAAATGTCCACCCTCCTGCAAATATCAAGTATAAATGTGAGAAAACTTTATGTCTCCCCTGACGACCGCTGAGGACCTGTTTGCGATGCTCTCTGGCACTTAGTATTTGTGTTTTCTCTCCTTTTAATTTCTCTGTACTGACTGATGTAAAGCACTTTATAAACCGTGTCTGAAAAGGTGCATATAAATAAAGTTTTGCTCGCCCGTCACCATGCCAACCGTCCACCGGCGGGCCATAGGAGTCGTTTTTTATTGTTCTTTCTGTCTACACAAACGCTGCGTTCATGTTTACAGTCATACTACACACCCTGAGTAAGCTAATATTCTCAGGAAGCAATCAATGCAAACCATTTCGAGATACAATCACAGCAGGAGGCACAGCAAACGCCAGCAGACAAACATTTTAAAACACTAGAGCAACTCACCAAATACGTCTCTCACTGATCCACACATCCATTACAATCCTACAAAAATTGTCTGGAAACATCGACAAAGGTTTAAACGATCCACTGCAGTAAAAATACTTAGTCCAAAACTGTCCAAAACAAAAATGATAATAATCCTCAGAAGAGTTTATATTCTTTGAAATTAGCAGGCATATGCTCCTCTTCAGTTTGACGTCCGTAAACTTCCAGAAACATCCAGAAATGACACTTCACCTGGCCAATCAGAGGCCAATAGCAGTCAAAATTGAACAGAGAGACCGCCTTCTCTGCGAGCTAATCACAACGTTTTGCAGATGACTGGCGCTTCCAATAGCCAATGAAATTCTGAAAATGCTGATCTGCCACCTCAGTGGATTATTTACAGCTCAAATGAGGGAATTCAGTACAAGTAGGGATATTACAAACGGTTTTATGTGATGAATACAGTAAACAGCCTAAATATGCAGACATATCACAAAAATGTACTTACATACATACCTTAAATATGAATGTAGATGACCCTTGATTTCATGCATATAGATATGATAAATTCCTTTTTTGGAGAACATCACCATATACCATTTGAGAAAACATGAAAACATTCAGTTTCAAGGGGATTGCTATCATTGTGTTTATGATTTTTTTTTTTTTTTTTTTTTTTTTTTTAAACTTGGACTAGGGTAAGACTAGGTAATATTCATAATACATAACTACACCAGTTCTTGTCACACTAATGCCACTAAATCCCATTCACCGTTTCTTTAATGCTTGGTTTGCAATGCAAACAGCTGGTAACGATACTGCCTGATGTGTAATAGTTTCATGAAGTCCTGGTTATGCATGTCTGAAACGTTGCGATAAAGCAGAACCTCTCGTTGTTTAGCTGGTAGTCCATCACTGTAGTTGCCACTGACAACACTGGACATTACAGTGCATGATTTTACAGTAGTAGCTCAATACACTTCATTTCTTGTGCTTGCAGTTGACAAATTGGCTTTTTAAAAAAAAATATATATATTCAAGTCACAGTCTTAATTTCAGATCTCAAAGAATTGTTTCGGATAAACAAAGACCTCCTTCAGTAATAGGAAACTCAATTTCAAATCTTGAAGAATTGTTTTGGTTACAATCATCTGGAAACATCTGACTCAAGATGGAGGTACACAAGTTTACATGGTCAGTCATATCACAAAGATCAATTAAATGTTGCGTAGTAAATTCATCTTACCTGATAACGATTATTTTCTACTGCAAAAGTGACACCAAGCAAAAAAAAGCCAAGCCAATCAATGCAAAGATGAATACACATACTATTATTATTATTCGTGCTACAATGGATCCTTTTAATGTCACTTCTTGTTCAGACTTAGATTTATTGAAACCTGTAAAGACACAGAAAAACAGATAAAAAAAAAAAACACAAGTTAATTATTAAGTGATTAGGTGTTAGCCCAAAAGTGACGAAGAAAGAAAGAACTGAATATGTATTTTGTGGATTTAAAGCTCGGTGAAACTCGGCTATCACTGATCGTTAAATCTACCAACACACACTACTTAAAAACATCACAGTGTACTCACACATTGCCCCTAAGATTTCAGAAGCACTGCTGACATGGTTGTTGCCACTGCAGACAATCAACGCGTTGACAACAGAGATGGTGATGTTGACCTCACTGAAGGATCTCTGAGACGGTGTGCAGCTGTCTTCATCACAGACAGACCACAGCCATCCACCCTGGATGGAGCAGTTCACTGTGATGTTGCAGATTCCAGCAGATTGGTTGGAGAACTTTTCTGACATCCAGATGAGAGGTGTGGGAACAGGTTCTGCAGCAACAAGCAAAGCAGATAAATTAATGGACTTGAATGGTTTTCTGCACCCTCTGGTGGCAATTTGTAGGAACTACAAAATCATTATGTCTCAGTTATATATGCATGTATAACTGCAAAGCTCATTTGCTTATTTCTTTGTTTCATCAGTGCCCCCAGCATCCCAAGTATTCACCTAGAAATGCTCTTTCACCAAATTTACATGAAGGTTCAAGCCACGTTTTTTATCAGACATTTAAAAGACATAAAACCCTTGAAACTGAGACCACGGGGAACTGAAAGAGCTGAAATAAGAGAAAAAAAAATCAAACTTTTCATGCATTGTATGAAATAAGAAAATGAATCATTTAACGGGGGGGGGGGTGAAATCTTAAAGACAGTCTTAAGATAAAAACTGCAAGATAATTTGTATTATTAGGACTCTCATAGTAATCTTTAATGAGAGACTAAAGGCAAAGAGGTATTAAGAACTTACCTTGGATGATCAGACTGTGGGTCTCCTCTGATACGTCAAACTCAGGATCAGTGACTACAGCCTTATAGATGCCAACATCTGTCTCAGTCAGGTTCCTGATACACAAGGAGTGGTTTCCTGGACTATAATCCACTTTGTCTTTGAACGCAGGTCTGATGTTTTTTTCAGAAACAATAATTTTTTTAAAAAATTTCCACTGAACTTCGTGATATGGTGGTGATTGTACAACTTGTAGACATAACGAGCTGCCTTTCACCCGGTAGTGCTTCGTTAGCAGGTCCTCTGCTGCGATCCCTGACAGGAAAAATGGCATGAAGAGCATTAAAACACATTACAGCATATTGCCTTAAATAAATGTACATTCAGCAATAATGTCCCTTGATGGACCTTAAATAACTTCCCTTCACAATCTTTTCTAATTTTTTTCCACCTGTGTCCTCCTCTGGGTGCTTCTGACATTTAACATGACGATACAATTTTTATTTATCTTACATGCAATAATCCAGCAGCTCAGAAGACAAAGAAGCATTTTGGATCCACTCGACTCTCTGCACATAATGTCGACGAGTCTGAAACTGTTTAACAGGAAACAGTGATTGCCAAAACACATTAACGTACCAATGAAAGGCAAATGCAGGGGGGCCAAACTCAAATGCACAGAGGGCCAAAATAAAAAAAAAAAATGTTCCAAGTCGAGGGCCGGACTGGTTCAATGTTTATTGAAAACTGATTGAAATGACCATGTTGCACATATTGAACGTGGAACTAACACAGCCTATAAGTTACTCCCTATAAAACAACATTAATCATTAAATAAATGAAAAAGCAGTTGCGTTCATTTCTCATGGCTTTATCTGCAGCTTTCCATAGTAATTTCAAATGAAGACATTTTCCCACGGGCCAACAACAGCCAAAAAATCATGTCCTTCAAACAAAAACCAAAAATACCCAAAGAGTGCAAAAAGTCAAAATACATTAAACCTGAGCGTGCTGCTCTCTGGTGCGCACTAGTCTCAGTCAGACACTTCTTTCTTCTGGCTCTTTATGCAGCTTTTCCAGACTAATTTATCTGTCATGGTGTTTCGTTTCATAGTTTTTCTCGAGGAGAGGGTAGCTGAGACTTGACCACACCACGGGTGACGAGCTCCATCAGGCTGCTGACGAACGAGCGGCAGTGACTCGAGCTCGCGGACCTTTGATTGACGTGCCAACGCACTGGCAGTGCATTGTGGGACTTGTAGTACTATTGGTGCGTGCAATACATTGACGGACCAGCTCTAATAATAATAATTAGATATTATTATACGGGCCAAAGATAATTCCATCGCGGGCCTTGAGTTTGACACATATGGTCAAATGTCTCTCAAAGGCCTGGAAACCACACGCCTGGTGCAGCTGTGACTTATAAAAAAGTTCAAATAAAAGAGAACTGACACATAATGCGTTTAAATTCATTTGAATACAACCCACATACACTCAAACTGTAGAGTTACCGCTGCTCTGTTCATTCACAGTTACTCATTCGCTTCAATTGAGAGACCAGATTTCAGGTAAACCAGATTGTGTGTTGTCACCTTGAGGTAGTCGCGTTTGACAGTCAGCATACAGCCTTACCTTTGCCCACAATTACCCTGTCTGTGACGATGAAGCCAAAACGCTCCCATGCATCACTTCTCAGATGTTCGGTGTCACTATTACTTCGGCTGGATTTGGAAAGATCCAAGACTTCATCCTCTTCTTGACAGACGATGTTTTGCCAGTTCTCTCAACTCTTGTCTCTCTTCCTGTGCGTGTGTGTGGTTGATTAGCAAATGTGTTTCCTGTGGTTTGAGCAGGAGCTGCAGCGTGTTTTCTATCTTCATAAATCAGCCTACCTACCAGCCTGCAACAGTTTCTTCCAATTAGTAATGCTTTGCAATATCTGTTTAAAACAAAAAAACAAAAAAAACAAGAAAAGTACAGTGTAAAGATGACATCAGTGGGGATTTTAAGTCATGGAAAATAGAGTTTAAAAAAAAATAGTCCAAAACATGACAATAATCGTCAGAAAGAGTTTATCTCCTTTGAAATTAGCAGGCGTGGACTCCTCTTCAACTTATCGTCCGAAAACTTCCGGAAACGTCCACAAATGACAGCTCACGTGACCAATCAGAGGCCAATAGCCGTCAAAATTGAACAGAGGGTCCTTCTTCTCTTCTTTTATTAAGATCGAGCCAATCGCAACCATTTTGCAGATGACTGGCGCTTCCAATAGCCAATGAAATTCAGAAAATTATTTACAGCTCAAATGAAGGAATTCAGTGCAAGTAGGGACATTACAAACGGTTTTAAGTGAGAAATATAGCAAACGGCCTATTTATACAGACATAACACAAAAATCTATTTAGATATTTATCTTAAATATGAATGTAGATGACCAAAACCTTGATTTCATAGATATTCATGTAGATAAATATGATAAATTCCTTTTTTGGAGAACATCACCATATACCATTTGAGAAAACATGAAAATATTCAGTTTCAATGGGATTGCTATCATTTATTTATTTATTTTTTTAACTTGGACTAGGGTAAGGCTAGGGAATATTCATGATACATAACTACACCAGTTTTTGTCCCACTGATGCCACTAAATCCCATTCACTGTTTCTTTAATGCTTGGTTTGCAATGCAAACAGCTGGTAACAATACTGCCTGATGTGTAATATTTTCATGAAGTCGTGGTTAAGTTATGCATGTCTGAAACGTTGCGATAAAGCAGAACCTGGTAGCTGGTAGTCTATTACTGTAGTTGCCACTGACAACACTGGACATTACAGTGCATGATTTTACAGTAGTAAATAAAAATATATACAAGTTACAGTATCTCTTCTGAAAAGCAACAACTACCACATTAACAAAACACTGTAAAAACAAACTGCATGGTCCATAAATATGTGTACATATTGCATGAATGTCCATATCATTCCAGTTTTCACAGTTTCACTTCATGTCAGGTTCACCTCTTTGGCTTTTGAATATCCTGTTTCACCTACAGGTGCTGCTGTGACTTCATATTTTGTGGCTTTTGCAATGCACAGTACAGTGTGTCGACTGGCAGTGGCTGCACTGCCTCCTCCAGGGTGACAGTGTGTGAAGTCAGAGCCTCTCGTTGCTTCAGGTGTCCTCTTGTGTGTGCACTGCCGTCAGTCCTGCCAACAGATGTATTTGATGCCTGCAACAAGCTGTAGATGGTATCTGTGTTCTGAGTTTGCACGGGCGACTGTGTGGCATCCACATTTTCATAAGAGGCCTCAGCTTCACTGGAAGAAGATATGGAGACTCTTGCCACGGGATGTGATTGATTTTCTATCAACTGATCCGGTGATGTCTGCACCTAGAAACAATGCAGTAAAATATGTTTTCAGTCTTTAAACAAAGACCTGCAGTAATGGCAAACTCAATTTCAAATCTTGAAGAATTGTTTTGGTTACAATCATCTGGAAACATCTGACTCAAGATGGAGGTGCACAAGTTTACATGGTCAGTCATATCACAAAGATCAATTAAAATGTTGCGTAGTAAATTCATCTTACCTGATGGTGATTATTTTCTGCTGCAAAGCGCCTCCAAGCAAAACAAGCAACACAGCCAATCAATGCACAGACGGATACACATGCTGTTACTGTTATTACTACTACAATGGGTAGTTTTAATGGCTTTTGTTGATCAGAATTAGATTTATTGAAACCTGTAAGGACACAGAAAAACAGATTAAAAAAAATCACAAGTTAATTATTAAAGTGATTAGGTGTTAGCCCAAAAGTGACGAAGAAAGAAAGAACTGAATATGTATTTTGTGGATTTAAAGCTCGGTGAAACTCGGCTATCACTGATCGTTAAATCTACCAACACACACTACTTAAAAACATCACAGTGTACTCACACATTGCCTCTAAGATTTCAGAAGCACTGCTGACATGGTTGTTGCCACTGCAGACAATCAACGCGTTGACAACAGAGATGGTGATGTTGACCTCACTGAAGGATCTCTGAGACGGTGTGCAGCTGTCTTCATCACAGACGGACCACAGCCATCCACCCTGGATGGAGCAGTTCACTGTGATGTTGCAGATTCCAGCAGATTGGTTGGAGAACCTTTCTGACATCCAGATGAGAGGTGTGGGAACAGGTTCTGCAGCAACAAGCAAAGCAGATAAATTAATGGACTTGAATGGTTTTTGCACCCTCTGGTGGCAATTTGTAGGAACTACAAAATCATCGCGTCTCCTCTATAATGCATGTATAACTGCAAAGCTCATTTGCTTATTTGCTTGTTTCATAAGTGCCCCCAGCATCCCAAGTATTCACCTAGAAATGCTCTGATGTCACCAAATTTACATGAAGGTTCAAGCCAACTTTTTTATCAGACATTTAAAAGACATAAAACCCTTAAAACTGAGACCACGGGGAACTGAAGGAGCTGAAATCAGAGAAGAAAATCAAACTTTTCATGCATTGTATGAAATAAGAAAATGAAGCATTTGGGGGGGGGGGTGAAATCTTAAAGACAGTCTTAAGATAAAAACTGCAAGATAATTTGTATTATTAGGGCTCTCATAGTAATCTTTAATGAGAGACTAAAGGCAAAGAGCTATTAAGAACTTACCTTGGATGATCAGACTGTGGGTCTCCTCTGATACGTCAAACTCAGGATCAGTGACTACAGCCTTATAGATGCCAACATCTGTCTCAGTCAGGTTCCTGATACACAAGGAGTGGTTTCCTGGACTATAATCCACTTTGTCTTTGAACGCAGGTCTGATGTTTTTTTCAGAAACAATAATTTTTTTAAAAAATCTCCACTGAACTTCGTGATATGGTGGTGATTGTACAACTTGTAGACATAACGAGCTGCCTTTCACCCGGTAGTGCTTCGTTAGCAGGTCCTCTGCTGCGATCCCTGACAGGAAAAATGGCATGAAGAGCATTAAAACACATTACAGCATATTGCCTTAAATAAATGTACATGCAGCAATAATGTCCTTTGATGGACTTTAAATAACTTCACTATCTTTTCAGAAATGTTTGGAGGACAGACGCTGATGTTATGCGAGTTTTGTCCTCTTCAATCTAAAAGAGCTGATAACCATCAAATAAGAATAACAATCAATTTTCCCAACTTCTTCAAGTGGAAACACCTCAGACCTCTTGTTTAGCTACTTTGACCTCACCTGTGTCCTCCTCTGGGTGCTTCTGACATTTAACACGACAGTACGATTTTTATTCATCTTACCTGCGATAATCCAGCAGCTCAGAAGACAAAGAAGCATTTTGGATCCACTCGACTCTCTGCACATAATGTCGACGAGTCTGAAACCTGACAGGAAACAATGAACACGTACCAAAGAAAAGCATTCAAAGGGCTGGAAACTACACGCCTGGTGCAGCTGTGACTTATAAAAAGTTCCAGTAAAAGAGAACCGACACAGAATTTGTTTAAATTCATTTGAATACAACCCACATACACTCAAACTGTAGAGTTACCGCTGCTCTGTTCATTCACAGTTACTCATTCACTTCAATTGAGAGACCAGATTTTAGGTAAACCAGTTGTTGTCACCTTGAGGTTGTTGCGTTTGACAGTCAGCATACAGCCTTACCTTTGCCCACAATTACTCTGTCTGTGACGCTGAAGCCACAATGCTCCCATGCATCACTTCTCAGATGGTCGGTGTCACTGTTACGTCGGCTGGATTTGGAAAGATCCAAGACTTCATCCTCTTCTTGACAGACGATGTTTTGATGTCTCTCAAGTATTGTCTCTCTTCCTGTGCGTATGCGTGGTTGATCAGCAGTGTTGATGATCAGCAAACAAACAATGTGACTGGGATTTCCTGTGGTTTGAGCAGGAGCTGCAGCGTGTTTTCGATCTTAATAAGTCAGCCTACCTACCTGGAACGGTTTCTTCCAATTAGTAATGCTTTGCATGTGTAAAAAACAAGAAATGTACAGTCTAAAGATGACATCAGTGGGGATTTTAACTCATGGAAAATAGAGTAAAACATTTCACCTGATTGAAAAAAAAAGACAGTGATGAATGGGGGACAGTGATTTGGTCACTACCAGTGACTGTGTTGTAGAAAACAGGTAATCAGGGAATTTTTTGTTTGCTTTAAAGCGATACTCCACTCAAAACATGACTCTGCCTCCGGTAACTCCATTAACAATGTGAGGCAACACAAAAAATGCCTGTCACCTGAATTCATCGGCATTTGTAGGAGAAATTTCTTACAGTTTAAGGATTTCTGGATAGCGTGTTTTGCTAATCAGTGCAGTATTTAAGCTGCTCTGCCACACTCGCTCTCGGCCAGACTGTCATTGTTCCCCTGTTTCTCATCTCCTGTTGCTGAACCTGCCTGTTCCTGACTACACCTGTTCTCCTGTTCCCAGGTAAATATCTTAGCCTTTTGTCCCTGACCACGGGTCTTTGGTTTGCCTGAGACTGATGACTGCGGTGTTTGCCGCACAAATCATGAAGAGAATCACGAGACTTGATATTGAGCACTTCCTGAATCTTTGCCTGCCGGTGGCTGCTTGGTGTTTGATTCACTGAGCGCTGAGATTAATGCTGATCTAAGCTGTGTCCGTGGTGTGGTGCTTCTGCGCTTGGGTGGAGGCCCCCCCATCCCCCCGTTACGCTCACTTGGATTCACACGAGTTCCAACATGTGCATCAACAACATACCAGACTGAGTTTCAAAAAAATTCAAAACTTTCCAAAGTGTTATTTTTGTTTCCAGTTGTTATCATCAGGGGAATTTAAAGGTGAAGCACCAGTTTTGGAATGTTTCTATGTACATTTACGTCTTGTCGTTTGGCATTTCCTCTTGTTGATCATATTGTGATATTTAGACTAACTAATGTGTAATAGTTGCCGCTAAGATAATGCAGTTTAGCCATTATATAAGCCAAACAGGGCTCTCTGCATCCTTGCCAGGCGTATGTGCCTATTTGTTATTATGATAGACACCTCCCAATGTAATGTTATGGTAATCTCCTTCACCTCCCACACATAGTGTATTTTCGGTTGTTATGAGTTATGATACACCAGAAGTTAGTGGGTAGGCTACATGTCACTACAATATTTTGTCCACCAGGCTTGTTTACTATGCGGACAAAACTGTTATCAAGACAAAGGACCACATTATTTAGCATCTAAACCAGGGGTGGGGAACGTCTAGCCTCCGGGCCGTCCACAGCCCACAAGACCATTTGATAAGACCCTCAAGACGCCTCACCTAAAAGAAGCAGCTCCAACCACTGCTGAGGTTAGTGTGATGTATGTGTCAGCTATGATGCATCTCTCAGCTGTTTTACATAGGCTTAATTTATTTGGGAATACAATGTCTTAAAAGATAATTAAAACCCAATTTGGGATTTATACTGAATCTACAGGTATGTCCCGATGGACCCTCATCTAATTCCGTTAGCATTAAAATTAGGCTAATTTCACAGGCCTAAGGGCTTTATTTTAAAGATAAAACAGTCTCATGTTTTTGAGCTATGTACATTAATCTTATATTGATATTCACTGACATTAAGTTAAGATGCACATAAAGAATTCATAAAATAAATGTACAGAGAGGTAACTGTTATAATGTATATTCAGCCGTGGAGGCACACACACACACAGACATGTTGCAAATAATACATTTATTAAGAGTCTTAAGAGGTGCGTTCTTAGAAAGTTAAACCAATGAGCTTCCAGTATTATGAGTGATCCATATACAATAGACTTTACGGTATAAACAAGCAAAACCTCTCACCAGACACTGATACAGAAATCTTTTCAGTTGTTTTGAGTATTGTTCATCAGACTTGTCTGCAGCAGCAGAGGGTTTCATTTGAACAGTGGCATTTAGTCTCATATCCGATTATCAAGAGCACAAACTTACGACAGATCATCAGATATATCTTATATCACTGGTTTTAAATAGCATACTATGTTTGCCAATCAAAAAAAACACTTTGAGGTATAGAAAAAAAAATGCAATCAGTCTGCATCTTTGTTATTTCTGTCCTTTACCTAAAAATTCAGACGTCTCATTTTTTGTTACCTTTAACCAAATTTTCACTTGTCCCCTTAAACAGGTACCATAATTGATGTATTAATGTAGACAGAAGAGAGAAAATGTAATTTTTACCCAAATATATGTACTCATACAATATACATACTAATACAAAAAGGCAACTGATTAGACACACAGTGGCAGCATCCACAGATACCTTCATAACCACATATTAAAGTTACAGCAGTAGAAAGATGGAGTACTGTACTTTACAAAAATAACATTATGCATTGACCGTTAATATGGTATCCTGAAAATGTGGAGCTGTCTATCAAATGTCAGGACAGAGAGAGATGAACAATGTAGGAAAAAATGTTTTTATACACTGTACAGAGGGACATGAACACGTGCTGTACACAGAGTTTAAGGCAGTACATCAAAAAGTTCATACAAACAATATTATCGCACTCACCAAATTACCCAGTTACAACCATAAAAACACACTCGCAACAAGATTTAATCAGTTATTACAGTGCATTAAGTATCAGTTAGTTCAGTTAGCCGCCTTGTGTGAAATGCCACTTTTCTGTCAAGTTAAAGTGCTTTTAGTAATATTACTAAATATATTTACCCCAATAAAAACATTCATATCAAAGAGCACAATATTTCCTGGTGCAACAAGTATCAGTGTGGTTAGAAACTATTGAGTACAGAAAATATGATACATTCCTTTAAAATCCTTTGTTTAAAAAATAATACGCTTCCAGTATTTTCGCCACCTGTTGCAGGTATTTTATTAATTAAAAAACAGTACCGTGATTCAGTGATTAACATCCATAGCAGACGTACACTGCGCAAAACTGTCTCGTCAGGTCAATTCGCATCTAATTGGGTTCGTGTTTTCTTAAAACGGGAGAAAAATCTGCACGTGTGGTGAGAATAAACGTTTTCAAGCTCATTTTTTTTTCATTGCTTCTTGGTTCAAGGACGAGACATCCATTTTCTAATTCATTTATTGAGCTCCTCCTGCACCCTGTCGGGCTAAACTGGAACAGAAATGACCTGATAAGATGATTTTTGCAGTGTTTGACGATTTCTCCAGTTAAAGTAAATCAAGTCCCTTCCAAAAAATAGCATAGAAAATGGTTGACTTGATGTTGTGCTGTACATTTATACATGTTGGGTTTGTAACTCTCTCCCTTTGAAGGTGGTTGCAGACGCTGATATCTTGAGTATGGTCTCTGTGATCTGTGTTTAACACATCAGCAGTGTGTCTGTGTGCGGTTGTGAGACCACCGTGTCACCAAGGTGTTGACTTTCACATCTCAGGTATGCGTGGGAAGAGTTTTGCACGTACCACTAGGGAAGATGGTGTTATGAGAAAGCTCATCGTCTTCTGTTGAGCAGCGTCTTTTTTTCCTCCCTGTCTTTATCTTCAGTTTCACATCAACTTTCCACCACCTCTTCCTGTCTCGTGTTTCCCTCACACATTGCTTATTCGTACGCTCAGCGGGCTGCTATCTCTGATGCGTCCCCTTTCTCGCCCCCTCTCTTCCCCCCTGTAGCTCTCCTCCAGCCGTACCTTCTCTGGATCCCTCCCGTCCTCTTTCCCGCCGTGGAAATGGGACGCCTGTGAAGGCGGGCTCGGGGGCAGGGACTGCTTGAAGAGAGGTGGGGTTTTGGTTTTGGCCACTTTGTCGAAGAAGGCGAAATCAGCCACATATTTTCCTGACGGAGACAGGGAGACGACGGGGGGAAACTCGTAACCCCAGAGGATCTCATCTGGAAGGTAGGACGTTCGAACCTGGCAGGTGGCGGACGTCGGCTCAACCGTGGCGCTCATGATCACCAGCAGCTCAAAGTCAGCCAGCTCCGGGTCTGTCCAGCCGCCACCTGGAGATAAGAGGAGACTTTGGGTCAACCAGCGAACTGAAACAGTACCATTGCCTCAGTGTGTTGTCATCATCCAAGAAGTGGTTGAATTATTGCACTCAGTCTGCGCTGCGTTTTAGAAGTCAAATGCGGTTGATTTTAAAGAATGTAAGCTTAAATCACAGATGGATTCGTTCAGTAAAAGTCGGTCATATTATGTGGGTAGGGAAAGACACACACACACACACACACACACACACAAGGGGGTTTTCATCACTTGTGGGGGCATTACATAGAGGGTTAACCCTAACCCTATAGCCCTCATCCAAACCTAACCCTAACCCTGACCTTGCATTGATTTCCTGGAGACTTACCCTAACCCTGACCACTATTTGCCTATTCCTAACCCTAACCCTAACCTGGCCTTACCTAACCCATAACCCTATCCTCAGTCTTTACCCTAAAATGTAATGATTTAAATTGTGGGGACATGCATTTTGTCCTCACATGTGACTGTAAGCAGATTTATGTCCCCACAACGTGAGTAATACAAGGGCACTCATTTCCTGAACCAACCTAAACACTACTTGCTTCGTCCTAACCTATAACCCTATCTTTAACCCAAGCCTTCACCTTAAAATCAATGATTATGTCCCCATAAGGAAGGCAAGTCTCTATAATGTCAGTAATGCACACACACAAAAGCACACACGTCCTGAAATTAAATTAAAACTCCGCACTTACAGACACTTACAGAGCTCATCTCTGAAATTTGAACACACACACACACACACACACACACACACACACACACACACACACACACACACACACACACACACACACACACACACACACACTCACACACACACACACACACAGAGTAAAAGCTGTCATATGCTGGAAACGCTCCAATCATAAATGTTCAATCTATTAACAAAAACACACACGCAGGATATACTTCAACACACGAGCCCAGTAACACAAAGGACACACTACAATAGAAGACATGCACTCAAACAAGCACACACCTGCATCAACAGGCCTCACTCAGAATGCAGACTCTGTCATCTGTCTAAACAGTCCTTACCCTAACCCAGACCCAGGACCGCTCCCACCGGGGACAAAACACCAGGTTTCGCAACCGCTTGTCCACACTGCCGCAAACTGGGTTGAGGGATTCTCTATATTGGTTTATAATGGGGGCTAACAAAGCGTGGCTACAGGAATATGTCCATCTATTGGTCAGTTGGTCCCCCAGTTTGCTCTGAAATATCTGTGCAGCTACTGCAGGGATTGCTGTCGCCTCGTGTGGTACAGTGCATATACAACCACGCTGCAGCTCAGTGGTTTGGACAGCCATGACCGCGCTCCCACAGGCTGCACTGCCGTGTCCTGACTCACAGTCACATAATGCCAACAAGGTTCACACACTGTTGCGCTGTTCAGTCTTTCTGAGTGCAATTTCCTGCTGATAGTCCCTTAAATTTAGTGCATGTTGAGAGCATAAAACCAGCTTTGCAGGGAGCTCGAGAGCTGTGCTCAAAGAAGTGCAGACTTTTAAAAATGTCCATTCAGTGCATCCATTCAACCATCCATCCATACGCAATTATGCTGTGCAGACTCACACAGAGCTGCGAGCCATCCCAGGTGGCTCCAGGCCAGAGGCAGAGGACACTAAACGAGTTATGTATTTGCAGTTTTTAGGCGATATGAATGATGTCTTTGTCTTTATGGACTGCAGACTCGCTCACACGCTGACACAGATATGCACCCTTTGACATATTTTCAGTGCTTTGCATGACCGCTTTTAAAGCATCGTTTCCTGGACCCATGACAGGAAATAACCCAGATGAAACAACACTGGCAAACAAAAACTGTTTACTGTTACAGTTGGCACTTAGAATGCAGTTTACTGTAGTACTATGGACTGTGTTACGTGAGCTGTGATGCAATCCGTTAAATAGGGTAACATTTAAATTAACTGGAATTTTAATCATGACAACAAGAATAAGAAAAAGGGATGCTACTGAAAGGGAGGTATAATAACAAACAAAAAACTGGCAGATCAAAGTTTAATGGCAGAGCATAATGGTGCAGCAAGGACATAAAGAAGCTGATTATAACACATCAGAAAAGGAAGGAAAGCAATGACGGAAGCTGTTGACAGTAAATGAGCGGTGTGAGTGTGAATAGCACTGCGATCAGAGGCCGTCAGTGCTGAGAGGTCTGTGCTGCTGTAAGTGGATCTGCGCAGGCTTCTTGTCAGCACCCCGGACTGTACGGCATTGTGCTCTAATGAGGGGTGTCTCTGGCGGTCTCTCTCACACACATTCCAGCCAGCGAAACCCTCTCCTCCAGTGCCAAACCAGCCCAACTCCGGGCGGTTAGAGGCAGCCAAGCATGCGGCACATGACCGTAAATACCAATACACCTACATGTACAAACATACCGAGAGTACACTCATCCTCAGGAGACATATGACACTTTGATTTCAAATAAAGATATTGGCTGTTTCGTCAAACATGTTACACTTTTCGCCATTAAATGATCGCTAGTCGGAAAATATACTCAAATTTCAATAATAAGCAATAATAATGAAATTGCTTGATGTAATTTCTTATGAATGCTGTGTACCGATATTTACGCAAAACCCTCAAAAAAAGTGAAATGAATGAGCTGAAATAAATAAAATAAATGTCAGCACGATGACACAAAGCTTGTCTTTGCTGCATATCTCCAATGCATTTGTTTCTGTTTATAACGTAGCACTGCAATTCACCATGCATTCATTACGCAACCTGCACAGAAACTACAAGCTACAGTTATGCTGCACTATATACGCTTTAAAAGTAGTGTGAAAGACATTATAGCCATGATCTACCTTTATCCGCCCAGGCCCTGAGGGGGCTGTTGTCGTCAATGATGTGGTAGAAAGTCAGGGGGATGATGAGGAAGGGGCTGTCGCTGGACGTGTCCACCTGGAACGGCACATTGCGCTGGTCCAGCCGCACCGTCTCGCCCTCCTTTGTCAGGGACGTCTGAAGCAACTTCCCCGTCACCTGGGAGCCAAGATGGAGTCAGTAAATGAAGCCAAGAGGTTGCAGAAGGCATCCTGTAACCAGAAGGCCTCAGGTTTAATACCTGCAAAGGCCAGTCCATCAAAGACGCTTTGTTCTTTAGCACTGTGTGACTGACATGCTCAGCCACAGACTGTCGTTAACCACATTTCCTACCAGCTAAACGAAGCATTCAAAGGACTAGAAACAAATTTATTGACAGGATGTGACTCATGACACACATTTTCAAGCCTACTGCACACATAATGTAATCAGAGTTCAGTCAGAGCTACTGTATCCACTGCAGTCTAGATTGAATGTGTGCCTATAATTGACATTACAGCAGCTCTTCAAAAGAGCTTATGGTTCTCATCAAAGCTTTAACTCTTCTTTTTCTCAGGCGCATCAAACACAGAAGGTGTTTCGGGTTGCAAATCTCAACCACCCTGATAGAAAAGAGAGATGTGCCTAAAAGCGACTTGCACACCTGGCATCCTAACAGCAGGCTTTTGCGCATGTTGGCCACTCGGATCATGAGGCAGGGACGTCCCTCGTGATTTGACACAACTGCGTGTTGGCTAAACTTCACCGTCTCTCCTCTCTTCTTGGGACGAGCGACCTGCAGGAGGAGGAAAGCTCGTCAAAGTCTTCGAACCACACGCTGTAAACACTCAGCATAAACTTCAGCAATCATCTGTGTGGGCTTTCCTCTTTCCTTGTTCAAGACAACCTGACCTCACAGGGTGTAGAATTTGAAAATTTGTAAATTTGCCACCCACAAGTGGTACCTTGGCAAGGAAGGTGCCAGTGATGAAGATCTCCATCACCATGGTGATGACCAGCTGGAAGATGAGCAGGACGATGGCGACGGGACACTCCTCGGTGATGCACCGGAAACCGTAGCCTATTGTGGTCTGAGACTCCAGAGAGAAGAGGAAGGCTCCTGTTAGGGTCTTCACCTCCATTACACATGGGGTATGGTTGGAGGGGGGGTCAAACTCTAGAGGACGGGAGGAAGAACAGAAGGCGTAAACAAATTATCAAGGAACATTTTGTTCCCTCGCTCAGCGTTCTTTCAGGTCTTTCTCATGCTCTTTCTTCGTGTGTCTTTCTTCTTGGTTACTCATTCACAAAAAAGTACTTGGCGAGTCCTGTTTTTTACAGAAAGCCATTACATCATCATTACATTATTACAAAGGAACAAAAAGCCTTTCCTGCTTTCATTTTTTCTTAATTTCCTTTCTTCTCTCCTCAACCTCCATCATCCACTCCTCCGTCTTACCCAGCAGGTCTCCATGCACCATTGCCACCAGGTACCAAAGCACTCCAAACACGAACCAGGTCCCAGCAAAGGTGGCAGAGAAGAGGAAGAACTTGTACCGCCATTGCATGTCCAGAAAGGTCGTCCAGAGGTCACGGAGGTACAGAGCCCCTCGTCCGCTCACGTGCTCGATGCGTACATTGCTGCGTCCATCTTTGGAGAGCACGCGGCGCCTCCTTCGCAGAGCATTGGGCCCTCCAGCTGCTGTTGCTACTCCACCTGCACCAGCACCTCCGTTCCCTCCTGTGGAGCCCAGCAGGGGCTTGGTGATGTCAGTCTGCGTCTGGGAGTGGCATACTTTCTGGGGGGAGGAGCCCTCAGAGGAGGGGGGAGTGGCTGAGGTCATGGCTGGCACTGCAGGGGGTTGGAGTTGGAGACAGAGAGAGGAGACAACGGGAGGTAAGGAAAAGAGGAAGAGTGAGGATATAAAGAGAGGTATGAAGGAGAGACAAATGGGCAGTAAGATCAAGTGAACAGCAGGTGAGTCCAAATGAAAAGGTGCAGGATGTGTGAAAAACAGATCAGACTTTAACCTCATGAATGAGGAAAAACGACAGAGTGGAACATTCAGGAGGAGAAGAAGAAGAAGAGGAGGAGGAGGGGAGGGATTAGAAGCAAATTTTTCATGTGGACAGTGTTGTGGCTGTCCACGGTGGTCCACTTTAAGCCCCTTTTCTCCTTTCACTGGAGGCAGCTGGCCTTGTCAAAATAAAAGCCTCCTTTCAGCATGAAGGCACAGCTGCTCTTTCACATTAAAAGCTGGATGGGACAGGCTCATTCACGTGTCGGTTGCACAAGACAGCTACTGAATTGAGATAAGGAGACACTGGTGGCTGTTATTCCACATGAGAAAGATTAAGAAAAAGAAGTCTTCTACTGGTGCATTGCTGAGAGCTGTTTTCATACTCTACCTTTCCCTTTTGGCCGACTTTTTCTTAAAGAGAGATGTCAGTTATGCAGCATTTGCGGCAGATGTGACTTACAGATGTGCATTACATTACATCTACTTTTTGAGAAGTTGTCAGCTGTGGAGAACTGTCCAAAAAGTCAATGAACACCCCCGTCCGCTGACTTTCAGCGTAAGGTGACCGACCTCACTGATGCTCTTGTGGCCGAATGGGACCAAAGCCCTGCAGGTTGCTTCCTAAATCTTGTAGAAAGCCTCCCTTGAAGAGGAAAGGCACACTAATGCTAGTCGTCTCTGAGTGAGATCAGTCAAATATGAGTGTCCACATACGTTTGGCCGTAAATGTGTGTTGAATATGGCTGAGTTGAATGAGTGATGCCGTACTTGCATTCCCATTTGCTTAAGCGCTCAAGTGCTCATTGTCAATGAGCACGTGTAAAGTGAATGCCTGTGTCAGAGACTGGTGGCGTGTCTGTGGGTCTCAAAGTGTCAGCAGTATATTGACATAATGAGAAGCCCCCCCACCCCACCCCACCCCTGGGTGCCATGGACACTTATTGTCACTGTATTGGTCATTCCCTGTACTCTCTTAACAGTTCACTCTCATCTGGGCTGCAGTTTCTCTCTCTCCACGTCCTTTTTCTGTCCTCTCTCGCAGGCTCTCACTCACTGTTGGCTAAATGGCCCTTTTGTCTCAAACGGCCTCTGCTTTCCGGAGTGAATATAACAAAACCAAAAACAAAACAACACAAACAAAAGCCTGAGAAGCGAGGCGATCTGATACGCTCTGTCCTTTCCTGTCCTTTCTGACCCTTCTCTCTCCTCTCTCCGGGCTGGAGCTCACACTGAGTGAATGAATAGAGATCTGTGTTGATGTCTGTGCTCTGAATACTAAGATATGGAGGGGGAGGGAGGGGAGGGAGGGAGGCGGGGTCAAGAGGAGGCCCACGTGATTGGCCGTGTCCATCTCCAGCTGAACTCTGAACCCTGCGGAGCTCCTGCCTACACATACAGTAAACACACACTCGCGCATTGGACATATAGACCTTTTGAACAGTTCGACCACAATACAATACCATTTATTGTCCAAAGGAATGTTTGAACCTTACACGCAACACGTATCATTTGTAGTAATCTATTCATTCATACTTAAACATTAAGGGTGGTGTATTCTGCGGCAGCCCCACCATTATATGTCACCATCAAGATCAGTCCATTTTTCAGCTCTTTGTTCCTTGTGAAGATAAATACATTTGATAAGTAGCATTAGCTTATCTTTTTGGCCACAGCACAAGAAAGCAATATCGCATGTAAAGTTTTTCCCCTGATCAATCAAAGTTTAATATTCATTCTGCTTTTAGCTCTGTTTTAGTCTCCACCAGCCTCAGAGGGAAAAATCTGTGACTTTTAGCAGCTTTGTGCTCTGCTGTGTCCGCTAGCTAGTTGCTAACTTCGTCCGTTAGCAGTTGGCGCTGGGCCGCTAGCGTACGGCGGGTTTATCTGAGCTTTTCTGCAGAAAACAGCCGAGTCTGGAAATGAGTTTCATGACACCAGAGAGAGTGAACCAAAGGAAGAACAAACTTGCACACCATAAAACCAAAGCATTAAGTTTTAAGATGCTAAGACGCTTGTGTAGTATCGAGCATGGTCATTTGATGCATCGCTTAGGTTTATCATAATGAAGGAACATGTCGCCCTGCAGAACGCTGTGGTTGATTCATTTGTTTTTAGGACAGTGGTGTCGCAATATTTGTTCGAATTCTCGATTCATTGTTGGTCTTATACGATTTGAGAGGTGTATCAGTCTCCCTGACAGCTACACTGATGGATTCCCTCTCTTGTAAAGTGACTTTTTCCACTCAATTGACAACCACACTCAAGGTTAGGATCTCTTCCTCTCTGTCCGGCTCTCCGTCCCTCTCCTTCCCTCTGTCCTGTGTGCACAAGAATCCTTTGTTTTCCATGAGATGAAAGGGACAAAAGCCACCATTGAAAAATACGACTGGCTGAGTGAAAGAGGGAGCAACTTAGATGGGGAGAGGAGAGCGGTACGGAGCGTCAAAGTGTGTGTGTGGTGTGCGTTTGCGACTGCGTTTGATGGTGTGTGTGAGTATGCGGTGCTTGACGTGGTGAGGGGGCAGAGATGGGAGGTGGGGCTGGGGGAGAATAATTGGTTTCGGGTGACAGGAGGAGTGAAAGAGGAAGAGGTTGAGAAATGGATGGTGAAGGAGAGAGAGGAAGGGCTACGTGGAGTGAAGGTGGAGGAAACAGATCGGTGACAAAAGGCGGTCATTAGTATTCCAGAGGAGAGAGTAATCCCTTCCACTCAGTGCCCCTGTCCAGTGTCCACGGCCATAAAAACCCCAGCAGCCAGAACAGTGCACTGAAAAGAGTCAATGCAACACAAGCTGAATGGCTGTGACTACTGTCCACACCGCAGCGCTGGACTGAAAGGACCGTCTAAACATGGACACAGGCCGTGCCAAGAAGGCATCTGCTCAGCCAACACAAGACGCTGAAAGCCCAAACTTAGTGGAGCCAAAGCAAGCAGCGCACACTGCCATACAAATGAGCTGCTGCTGTGTCTTTATATATATATATACAGTGAATGATTTCAGGCAGCCTCATTAGGAGGGAGCCTCTTCTTTCTCATTTGTTCCATTTCCGGGTTTTGTGTCTTCGCTCGTCTTGCTGTTTCTGGCTGCGGTCCTGATCAGTTCAGAAAGTCTACTCTAAAAGTCAGGAACACGTGTCGACATGACCCCACCACAACCTCCACAGAAGTCACTTTAAAAGGACCATCTTTGGTGCAAATTACCGCAGATTTCAGCTATTTTACAGTTGCAGCAATAATGTGTGTTTAAGTTATCAAGGATGATGCATGTTATTGTTAACAACTTAAAAGTTTTAACATTGTTTGCAGTTGCTTTGCTGGTCTACGAGGTTATAAAGTATAAATAAATACATTTATTTATTATGTAAATGTGGAAAATCAGTTTGTTCCATAATAACAACCCCCGCTAATGTAATCTGGTCAGTGCGTAACGATGAAATAGGTCCCACAACAACTCCAACTAGACACGAAGCTAGAAGACAAAATTATGGAGTCGGAGCCTAGTTTCAGCTTTTTCAGCTTGAATTCAAGCACAAAAAACAGACCTGACCAACCACCAGTCGCACTTAAAGCCTTATATATCTAATGGCTTCCTTAATCTATAATGATGTAGTCAGACTTTTCAGATCATTAAATGACTCATATCGTTACAAAAAACTTGTTCGTAGGATGTGTCATCGACCACATCGGAGGGCAGAAGTGAGTACAGCTTTTCCAAGCAGCCACCCTCGCATGTGGTGTGAAAAGTCACACAGAGGTGATAATGAGTTAAATAGAGCTAACCGCACACACTTTTCAGACAGCCGCTCCTGCTGACTGCATGAAGACGACATTAGAGTCAGATTGTTGATTTCTTAAAGCTACAGAAACTTATTGGATGTAGTCGGCCAATCAGAACATCAGAAAGGGTTGAACCAGGGTTGCTTGAAGCACACTGACGCTGTAAAAGTAGCAGTAACAGTCAAAGTGTAATGTAACAGTATATAAACTTCATTCTGTGCCACTGCAACTTTAACTACATTCATGTTCACATAATGCACCTCATGGGGATTTTAACAACAGGAAGTACTTGTGACCAGTAGCCATGGTGATCAGACATTTGTCTCAATGTGTCTGTGCAAACTTCCACCTAAATCTAACACCGTGAACTACTCGCCTCCACTTCCTCGGCCCAGAATTAGTCGAAGAGTAACGACGTTGAACTGAATTAAACAACGGAGAGCAGCTGTTTGCCGCTAGGCTGTAATTTAAAGACTGACTTTTACCGTCTTCATCCGAGTCAGCGGTGGCCAAACGTCTGTCCCTCTGCTGTAAATCTGACAGATACACTCCTACTCTGGTGCTGATGAGGATTCCTCATGGTCAAAACACCATCACGCCTATTCTTTGCACAAACTCTCCGATATTTTCTGCCTCTCCACAGCTTGGATATTGTTTGGCCACTTTTTACGCACCTGCAGCCGAAGCCCAAATGTTAGTGTCCACGCAGGACAGGTGCAGGTTAGCTAAACCTTTCATTTATCAATGATCTCTGACTGCAAAACTTTGTTGCATGCAGTACAGTACAGTATTGTATTGATTTATGGGGGTTTTGGCTATTAATAAAAAATATAATACAGATTTGATGGTGCAACCACACGCTAGTAATATCCCTTGTGCAACGGAGCACCTGTTTGAATGCTGACCTCAAAGCCACGCATCAAACAGTTCAAGGATATGCAGTTTCCCACATTACAACCCTTGTAAACATTACAAGGACAGAAAAGCCATATCTAAGCAAAAAATAAGAGTTTACTGGGATGTTCGAGGAATATCACAGTGCAGTATTGTAGGAAAATATCAAAGGAGGAAACAAACTGTAGACATTATGAGTACTTAGAGGAATGTTGCAGGGATTGTTATAACATTGAGGTGACCGTAGCACAGCTGCACGGTAAGTTAGTAAATAAACAGAACTAACAGATCTGCACATTATGTCCATATTTGAATCAAAAAAAGACTGATTTGAAGATGTCCACGTGTCTCTTACCTCTCTGTTGACTTGTAGCAGAAGTTCGCTTTGACCACAGCTTGGAGATGTGAAGATTTAGTTAGTTTCACTGTGCAGCAAACATGTGAAAAAGGCAGATGATGTTAATCTGTCATGAGGGGGGGGGGGAAGAACAACGCACACTTGTTGACAGGTCGAGCATGTCTGAAATCACCTCACATCTTTTTCCTTTCTGCTGTCCCCCTGCGTCGTTGTCATCTTAGATTTCAAAAGAGGAAAAACTCAAAGAGAAAAGCGTCCGAGCGGAGGCTGAGGATTAGCCAGCGGTCAGTCAGTCGGTGTCTCCCAGCACGCTGGTACTGGCAGTACCGGTTCTGGCTCACTGTTACTGGGTCATTATGTAATCGGATGAGCGCAGTCTGCACTCCTTCTCGCATGTGAAGCTGAGAGGAAGCCCTGTGCGCTCGCAAAGGGAGAAGTTAAAGAAGCCCGGCCTGTCCACTCCTCCAGGACCCCCCTGCACGCCTCTCTATATAAACCCAAAAGTATTCAGGCGGCCGCTGTTTCACGACATTTTTAATTCATTAATTCAACTCTCCTCCCAGCTTCTCCTCCTACCCTCCCTCTCCGTCTCTCTCCCTGACTGTACGCTGTAAATGGGCCTCTTTGTTGCGAGGCCTCCTCCGCTGTTTCGGCCTTTGTCAACTTTCTCATGTAAATGTTTGATGGTTATAAGATACAAGCCTGGAAGTTGTTGCAATGCAGTGGAGGTATTTACAAATCAAAGGCAGAAAGGAAAATAACAGGGCTTTTCTTGTGCACTTGGCTCCGTGCAGTTTTGCGTTGGCCGCCGTGCAGTGAATGGATAATGTCGGTGCATCTCTGTGAGGCTGTGCCATGTCCGCCTGCATGGAGGGGGCACTCGTAGAGGCGAGTACACATGGGCCTGCTGTGAATGGACAGCACGGGATGAATTAATTCAGCAAATGTGTGGTGGGACGTGTTGCAACTTTCACCTCGGACGTCGAGAGAAAGCTCGTGGAGAGTAACCCAAAGTGCAAAGTCTTGTGCTTTACTTAAAATATTATTCGCACTTTAGTTACTTTGCAGAGCAAAACTTGATGTAGTTCCAATCAACAAATAAAATAATGCATTTTTATACATTTAAATACCCAACAGTGTTTAAAGTAGCTCAAATTAGCTCCACCTGCAACATTAAAATGCTGCTTGCACATGAATTCATCATATAAATATATAACACTCTTAAACTTATCTTCTGATAAGTCTTGTAATGGGGTATTTTTAGACAATAGTAGTATTATTTTTATTTAGAAACTTCATGATGATGGAGATTCTTTAAAAGTAAGAAATTTCATCTTAATTCTGTCCTGCATTCAATATTAAACACTGGATTTAAGGTGTCAGGGATATAAACTCTTATTATAGATGAAATAAAATATATGGTTTAATGTTCTATGGGAGCAACCGAACAGAGTTTTTTACACTAAAGAAAGTGGAAAGGGCAGCTTGTCAGCCCACCATTCAAAGCCTGCCTATTAACTTTGTTTTGACGGGGGTTGAATTTACCGTATGTTCAGATGAGAGTCCCCGGGCGGGGCGCAGACGCATGAATCTGCAGCTGCGACGCACCGCACAATAAACCCAACGCTGCTCAATATCAGGCCCGGCGGGATTCACACGCACATCAATCTGCGGGGCCCCTCCAACCTGCCAGCGGGTCTTGTTCCTCCTCAACACCCTCTCCCTTCCTGCAGAGTTTGGGGCTCCCCTTATCCGGAGTGTGGGGGCCCTGCATCCACAGGAGGGCAGATTATATATGTGTGTTTACCTTCTGGGTGATGATTTCATGAGGATTTGGCTCCTTTCAGGTCCCAGGCTTCCTGGGTGGGGTGCCTCACCTGAGATATACTGTAGAAGACCTCACTGTGGAGCAATTTACTGTGCTTATATTCAGGGGTTAGAGTGGGCCGGAGCCCACCGGAGCTGAGCTCCGCCACCTCAGAGCTGAGCTCCGGCACCCCGGAGCCGAGCTCCGCCTCCTTAGTCAAATAAATAAAAGATTCAATTCAAACTGGCAGTAGCGCCGCGGACTACAGATCATTTTCACACGCACAGTCTGTGAGGCTCTCTCATCACCGAGACGCTCAGCAAATCAGAGCGCAACATCACCCTCTGCTGGCCCCGCCTTCTTTGACACGCAGCATCTACCTGTCAGTGTTATTGTTTGAATGAGAGCATGTCCGCGGGAGCTTGAAACGGCTTTCAAGCCAAAGTAAGTGTATTAAGTTAAATTTACATTGATGGAGAACTTCTGTAATATTCAACAATTCAAACAGGCCAATAAGAAGAATTTAAATTTAAAAATGGCTAGCTGCTTTAGATTATGTGCCTTGTGTAATGGCAAAATGTTAACGGTTATCCCGGTTAACTTAAAGGCAGAAGCTGTCTAGGCTACCTATGGCTGTTACTGGCGAGATTGTTATGTTTATGATTATTTATTTAGCCGTTGGAAAACGTAATATCTGATCATTTCGTTGTTAAAGATGGAGGATGAAGAAAAGAGAGGGCACAAAAGAAGAATCACTGATTATTTTCAGAGGTAAGGATTTGAAAAAGATAGATCACCCAGTGAGAAGTCCATGGAGTCAAAATATTGTTTAAGTAGAATAATGGTTTTATTTGATTAAAAATAATAGCAATTACTTTAGACCAGTGTTTCCCAAACTTTTCACAGCCCGTACCCCTTCAGACATTTGACCTTTAGCCACGCACCCCCTACTCTCACGCACTTATAGCAGCTAGAAAAAGAAATGTGTCTGTAAGCCTGCTGCCACCTGCTCCTTTTTGACGAGATACTCTCTCTACCTGAGGCTGCCGCTGCATGCTTTCCCGCATCAGGAGGCTCTGCATCCGACTCCTCATCGCTGTCCGTGGCTATGCTAGCAGCTTCGCTAGTAGCTGCTACTAGCATCCCAGTCAAAGGTAGACCTTGAAGTTGAAGAATAACCTTGGTTGTTGTCGTTGGCAAGTGCATCTTCCACTTGATCCATTTTAGCCATTTATCTATTTTCGGCAGTTAGCTGGGCGACCAGTATGAGTGACAGCGACTTAGTTGATCTCCTCATGTGTTTCACCTGTCTTGTTTCACTCACCTGTGTGTCTGTATAGGTTTAGTTTTCACTTTAGTCTTTGTCCGAGTCTCTGTGTTAGGCTGTTAGTTTGCTGTGTTTCTCTGTGTTATTTAGCCATGTTAGATTGCTATGTGTGTGTTTTGCCTGTTAATCCGGCCTGTATTTTTCTGTTGAGAATGAAGCCAATACAGTTTTTTGCAATCATTTACGTAATTTTCCCTACTGTGTCGCAACACCGAATTTTAGGGCTTCCCCCACCTGTCAAATCCCACTTTAACCACTGCTTATATTATGCATATACTGAGCTGAAGAACCCAATCTCACTCCTGCTCATCACTTTGTAAGCACTTGGTAGCCCTTTAAACAAAGGACACAAGTGTCTTTAATAGTGGCTATGACCCTGATCTGACCACAGTGAGCCCATATCATTGACTGGGAAACAACAAAGCTGTATTTTTCCTCCAAAGAAGCTCTAACCGTGCGATGAAACAGGCCATCTTAAAGTGCTTATATTCAATTCTGCACATTATAACGGCTCAATATTCCTCTGTACCGTATTTAACCCGCTTCATGTGAAAGAATGTGACCTCACTTGGCCAACACAATCCAAGACATCGCCTCTCTGTTTTCAGAGCGGCGAGAGTTTTAGGAAAACTATGTCATGGAGGTCAGCAGTCACTGAGAGGAGGGAGTAGAAAAAAAGAGAGAGAGAGGGAGGGAGAGGAGGAAGAGAGCACGAGATACACCGTAAGAGAGGAAGGAAGAGGGGGGGCAGGAGACACTAAGGAGGGAGGAGAGAGGAGTTTGTGGAGGCGATGAAAGAGGAGGTATGGAGGAAGGAGAGAGGGCACATGATGGTGTGATGTCGACCGGTCGGAAGGCTCCCTCCTTTTTTCTCCTCCATCCTCCTTTTTTTCCACCCCTCTCTTTGTTGATCTGTCTCCTTGGCCCAGGATGAGGTTTGTGTTTCCATCACATGTCGCACGAGGTGCCCTCCCCCTTTTTTCTGCTTTCATTCTGTCGCTGTCACCACCCTCCAACCTCCCTCCACACACACACACACACACGGGTGTAAGGAAACCTTTTCATGCATACTGCAGATTAAAGGGTGTGAAAATGTGTGCACACAAACACACAGAAATGCAGGAAAACAAAGAAATAAAGAAATAAATCTAAAACAAATTAAATATGCAACTACTATAAAACTCCTTAGTAAGTTGATCTGAAAGCTTGTGAATTAACAACGCGTAGCATTTACGCACAGACGTGCAGGCGACGGTGCGCAGATCCTGCAGAGAGCATCCGGGGAGGTGCTGCAGAAGGAGCTGGCCTGGCGCCAGCACCATAGAAGAAGATATGACCGAGCCCTCTGCATCAATAACAACAACCTGCAGCCTCAGCAGCTCTCTGAGAAGGAGTCTCTGAGCATCCTCGGGGTGAAATCTCATAAAAAAGCAGAGAGAAGGTGAAAATGAGTGATTACACTTTGCATTAATGCACATTTTTAATATCCTACATCCAATAAATTGTGCTTTTATCCACATAAGAGTCAAAGTCATAAGATTAATTCATTGAAAACCAAAATTAAACAGCTGTCAAGTTGACAAAGTCAGAGTAGGTAAGTTGAATGCGAATCTCTCGCTCCATCTGGTGGTCACACATATCTGACACACACTCATCAGAGGTACAGTGCGAGCAGTAGAGTGCGTGTAGGGAAAAACTACATATTCTATAAAGACTGTAGGTTTTTTTTAATATGAGATAAATACAAGGAAAAATGTCAACAAGGAGTATTTCTGCATACTTAAAAACTTCTTCATCCACTTGTCTCATAATTATTGAACCAGTTTCACTGTAAAATGAGAATAAGATTCAGGAATAAACATGAAAATCAGAAGCTTAATACTGTGCTGTGCATGCATGGTGGCCAAAAATCAGAAGTGCTGCAGTTCAATGGTCCATCGCATGAAGACCACTTTCCTGCTTGATGCTAAACGAAAGGCAAACTTAAAGAAGAAGAAGAAGAAAATCCTGTCTGAATCCACTTTAATTACCTTAGCCTCATTAGCAGCCCCAAAAACTTAAAGGGAATACTTTCACAAGAAATGAAGTGTGAGCTGTGATCAACAGAAGCAGCCTGAAGAGGTCACAGCTGCTCTTCAGCAGACTTGGCCCAAACTAAACTGCTCTCGTTCAATCATGCGATTAAACGACCTGCAGGACAAAGAAAAGATTATTATGATCCCAACTTATGACTGGAAACCTAATTTCCACTCATGTGACGTGCAGACAGGTCTGCTTAAATCTACAAGGGCTCACTGAATAATATGTCTCAAGGTGACTGCAGACCATTGAGAGGATTTATTGTGACACGCTGAGCTTTGTTTAGTGGCCTGAAAGCTTCTTCTTCTTCTTCTTTCTGAAATGTTCATATGTTTGTTACCTCACTGAGAAGTTGGAGGTGTGCAGCCTGCAGCTCTTCATTCATTTCCCGTTTCATTTCTCGTGACCTCTTCATGGCAAGATCGACTCGTGCTTCACCAGCTGCAGCATGTGTTCAGTTTGCATTAGCTGTAGCTTAATTAGCTGTAGCTTAATAATCTTATAAAGCACTCAACGGCTATCTCAATCTAAAGGGAACACACATACACATAAATGAAGATGCGATCTCTCATATCTAATGCGCTGCAGCGTGGCAGTCTGCAAATAGCTCATCTAATTTCTGCCTTCACGACACAGAGTCCAGTTCTCACACTGAGGACAGCCTGATCTGACCTTTCCATGTCAGCACACTTGTACTTCTGATACCCTGATCTCTAATTTCTTCACCTTCCTCCGCTCTCGGTATTATTTGCCTCACTTCCGATCAGTTGCACAGCTGTGAGAGATTTGTGTTTCCGCTGCAGCTCAGACCCGATGTGGCAGGAAGCCACATTAGCCTCAAACCAGCTGTTAATCCTGTGAGACCACTTGTTAACAAAGTTCATGTTTTGAAACGTGTGGCAGATAATCCAGAGCCGCTTGCTGCACGCTGAGCGAATTATGTCAGCGCTCCTCTGTGTGTCGATTAGATTTTCCAGGGATTCACAAGGACTTAAGTTTTAGCTGGTTTACCAAATGAAGTCCATGAGGCCAAGAATCTTGCGAGACAGTTGCAGATGTTGTCTTAATCTTCAGGATCCATGAGGTTTTTGTATTAAAGTAGAAGTCACAGCCCTAAATTCCAGCAAAAATTTTGACAAAAATTTTTCTTACTTCCAATAATTTTACCTTCTCAGATATTTTAAAGCACTGGTTCCTTTTTGACTCCAGTGAATCAAGAACGCCTGAACTTGTTGCTTCCTTCTTCAGATATTTCATGTGACACTTATTTCAGGTTAGATACTAAATGCAGGATAACCACTCATGTTACACCCCTGTTTAAAGGGGACGATCCCGATCATCTCAATAACTACCTTTCATAGTTTGTAATATTTGCCTAAAGCTCTGGAGTCCTCGACTGATAAACAAATCAAGTACCAGGTGTTTGGTTTTAAAGACACAAAGACAGTTAGTTTTGTACTGCAAGTTTCCTGAAACTTTAAATGAGGCATTATATAATTAAATGTGCACTAATTTGCATAAATTTAAAGAACAGAAATCACAGAAAACAGAAAATATTGTCACTTTCGCCCTGTTTTCAGGAATAAATCGTAACATAAATCAGACACTGAATGACATAAGAGCAGACCTTTCAGTAGATCCCTTCAGAACATTGGATTAAAACTGGAAAGTATGGTGTAGGGCTGCACGGTGGTGCAGCAGGTAGTGCGCGTGCCTCACAGCAAGAAGGTCGGCGGTTTGATTCCCGGGTCGGGCCTTTCTGTGTGAAGTTTGCATGTTCTTCCCGTGCATGCGTGGGTTCTCTCCGGGCACTCCGGCTTCCTCCCACAGACCAAAAACATGCTCATTAGGTTGATTGGTGACTCTAAATTGCCCCTAGGTGTGAGTGTGAGTGTGAATGGTTGTGTGTATGTGCCCTGCGATCAGCTGGCGACCGGTCCAGGGTGTACCCCGCCTCCCGCCCGTTGACAGCCGAGATAAGCTCCGGCCCCCCCACGGCCCTGAAAGGGGTAAGCGGCATAGAAAATGGATGGATGGAAGTTTGGTGTATGTAAATGCTGAAGTGGAGACTTCTGGCTCAGAGTGTGAGGAAAAAAAAAGACTCATTTTGAGAATACAATGAATGAACAACCAATGAACAAAGAGAGAGAAACGTCGTTGGATGCGCTGCCCGCTGCAGTTCCGCCAGAGAGGTGTGAAGACGAACCATTCAACAGGTCGGTCTTCATACTTGGATGCTTTCAAGATTAAGATTAAGATTCACTTTATTAATCACACACAACACAACATGCATATGCCATGCTTCGGTGAAATTATTTCTTCCGCATTTATTCCATCCTTCCTCCGTGGCAGACCAGGAGCGGTGGGCTGCCAGCTGACAGCGGCGCCCGGGGACCCAGTTCCTCTCGTCACCATTGGTCAGGAGCTGATCCTCTTGCATGTTTTTAGTGGGGGTGTTTTTATGGAGGATACCCCAGGTGAACACGGGGAGAACATGCAAACTCCACACAGAAAGGCCCCATAAAGAGCAGCAGGCACCGAAGGCATGGTGGAGGACACGCCCTCCAGCGCCCACAGTGCCCCAGGCGGGAATCGAACCAAAGACCTTCTAGCTGAGAGGCGACAGTGTTGCCACTGTTCCACCGTGCCACCTATAAAGTTCTGTGTTTACTCTTTTTACGATTATGTTCATGACAGTTTTCTCTTACTGCTGCTTATGTCAGCTTCTTTCATTACTGCACTTCATCTTTTAGAGCGTGGTTTATCCTGTAACGCGGACATCTTGCTGCCCGGGTCACGCTTTCTGCATCGCCATCGTGTTGCTTCCCAGCTCTGACTCCCTCTCTCACCTATATTTCTTCACCTGATCATTTTTGGACGCGGCCCAGCTGATCCAGAGCGTTGGCACAGACAGCTGAAAAGACAAACATGTGGGTCACCTGTTACATAACTGACTGCAATGACCATATGTGTCCCTACACACCCACGCTATTCGTGTGTCATCGGTCAGTTTACACACTTTTTTCTTCATGCATTTTGCAGAGCGGTCCATGCTTCTCTTGAAACAGAACATTTTTTTTAGTTATTAAAATCCAGGAATCGATTGTGGATGTTTTTGGCCTCTGAAATGAACCTTTTGGAAAAAGGATGAAGATATCCAGAAACTCTGTTTGAATGTGTTGACGTGTAGACATGACAAAAAGTTGTTGGCTTGTAACGACAGATTGTTTGACGTCAGAGTGGGCGCCGTTATCTGCTTTGTTTACATGAGGCGGTTTTGTGCAATGGCAGAAATGGCCAAAATAGTGCTGGTGCTAACCTTGCTAACAGGACTTTTTTACATGTTTACACATAAATGTACAGTTAATCTTTCACTTTTATTGAGGGGCGGAGGCGTCAGAATGCACCACAGAGGTCACTGCTACATAATCCAACGCTCACCAGTTTTGGAGGAGACCCAGTTGGACCTGTTCTTGTGGGTAGACGACCGGTAGTAGCTTTTTTTTTTTTTTTTGGAGAATGAAGGTGGAAGGTGTGAACTTAATTTATGCTACAATAAATGCCCCTAACCCTAACGCAAACAGCATCAATGTAGCATTATAAGGTCCAATTGTAATTCTAAAGCCTATTTTTTTTTAGTTATTAGTTGAGTTAAACCAACAGCAAAGATAAGACAGACAGTATTTTTTTCCAAGGATGGCGAAGGCATGACCTGCCGAACTCTGCGTCTGATAGGCTTACCCTGATATTCCTACCCAAACCCCAACCAATCATCACTCCTCATGCCTAAACCAAACCTCCTCACATCTAAACCTAGCCAACTCAACCAATAAGGCAACAAGTACGAGCCAATCAGAGGCAGACAAGGGCATATCACACCTTTGCCATCCTAGGAAAAGAAATGCAGCTCACTACAGAATGATGCACATCAGACGGGATGTAGAAGTACGCTGCATACCTGCATCAAACCACTGGGAATCCTGCAGCAGTGCACATATCCTTAAGAATCATGGTGCGTCTCAGGAATCCAGTGGATTTAGACATCTTCATATAATGGAATTGAATTGGGGTTAATCCAAGTCTAACCCGAGCAGGAATAGTAGCTACAGTAACTAACATCTCTGCTAAATTAAATCAGTTGCTCTGAAACAAAGTTTTGTTCCATAAAATTCCAGGTAATAATCCTCTAGACATGGTTTCCCACCGTATGAGTAAGGTCAGCGTGTGAAAATGAGAGCACATGATTCTGTTTTCACATGTAGGCTCAATGTCCCACTGATACAAACCTTTGCAGCTGCATGCATACATGTGGAATGTGTCTCTATTACCTCCCGAGCTCTTTCACTTATACTGTACATGTAATGCATAGAAGAGCTCCAAACCAGTGACTGAAAGATTACTTCATGAGATGCTGAGATTGCAGGATTTTAAAAGTAGAGCTGAGTCAGAGCACAGTTCAAAGCCCCACCAGGCACCCAAAGGAGGGAGAAACGGATACCATCAGACCCACACTGATGTGTACGATCGAGCAAATATCCATGTAATCATTCTCATATTCACAGTACTCCTGAGCGAGCTGAAGATTCAGCGCTCTGGATTTTTTCTGAGTATCATCTAACCCTCCATGTCTGTGCCGCTGTCAAGGTAAAAGCCCAACCTTTGACTTTCATCCAGTCGTCGCTCACATGCTTGTTTTCCCAGCGTTATCTTTGAGATAAGATGTCTGCAGGTTATGTAATACACAATTCCCTCACTTTAGGAAATATTCATGATAAAGGACTCTTCAAATCTTGATTCACATTTTTTTTTTAACCTGCCATAGATCTATTTCTAGTGCAAGTTTTTTTTTTCTCTGTTGTTTGTATTTCTCATCTGCATGGTTTTTATTGCCAAGCAGAAAAAGTAGATTTTTTTAAATTTGATTTCAAATTTTTAAAGTCGCCATGAAACCTTGAAGTGATGTTGAGAGTGTGTTTTCATCGTAAATGTCAAAACACACTGACAGTATGTGGAATTCATTGCACTGGAAGTTCACAAGCACTCGTCATGACCTACTGCTGATTAACAGGCAGCACTTCAGTTTTATGTAATTCCTTTTATTGCAGGAATGACACCAGGAGACGCTAAACATTTGCTTTGTTTTCCGGGAATTCTACTTTTATGAGGTCATATTGTAGTTTTATTGCTCGGACAGACACAGTGTCAAGGCTGCAAAACAAAGCGTGACGCGTAACGTGTAATGAGAGAGCCTACACACGCACAAAAACACATGCATACATGCATGCATGTCCTCGAGTGGCTCCACAGATCGTTCAGCCAGTTGAACACATAATCAAGACTGTGTACATGAGAACATTCTGGCCGTTACTTGAGTGTCATGTGAGGCTTCACTTCTGCATCATTTTACACCTGCTTTACTTATTGTCCATCCAGACTAGATGCAAAACACGCGCTGCCCATTTTCCCCATGTGTCGCAGCAGCTCATGAGCAGCTTCACCGGCTCATGACTGCTGACAGCGTGTCTCACCACATCGCAGTCCACACGAGCTCTTCATGGGCACTTTTGCTGACACAGCACATTTTGCAACTTGATTTAACCCATCATTACTCCATTTTGAGTTTTACCTTTGGAAGGACCCCACGCTGCTCTACTGGATGAGTTGTGAAACAGATGAACTCATGAGTGCAAAGCAAGTTCATGTTCTGGAAGAGCAGCAGCAGTTACCAGATGTGAGGGAATTAACATAACAGCCCCGAATGTAAGAATTACTTTAGATCCAGCTCAGTTTTCTCTTCCAGTTTTCTCTTCTAGCATCGTTTGGTACAATATTTATAATACAATATTTAAGATTTTGACCCCAAATTAGCCTGGTAGGTGTAATTTGTAGCCTTCTCTTATTATGTTTTACAGTGTCATTTTGTGAATAAACAGTTTCAAGTTATCATTTTAGTTTTTTTTTAATTATATCAGCTTATGTGTTGTTTTTAGATCCTTTTGGGGCACATCAAGTCTTCCACTTTAAATTTCCTCCTCCTTCTCAGGCTAATCATCACCTTCAGTTGTGCATGGGAGGTGCTTAAGTGATAAATCATCTAATTGCCCTCCATGATTTTGAAAGTAGGTCATGAGTCCACAGCGGGTCAACCTCTCACACACAAGTTGTCCCAAGTTATATGGGGACAGTTTACTTGTAGGACACTGGGAACAGAACGTAACAGCCAATTCTGTTCAGGTCTGTATGGGACAGGTGAAAGGCTAATTTAGGTGTTTCATCAAGAAGTGCGTTTGTACAACCTCGGGTGTCTTCACTGTGCTGCGTGTGGGGTTTTTAATCAGCGCTTAAAAAGAAAACATGGAAAACAATGTGATGAGCGAAGTAAAAGCTAAGAAAATCTGCTGCAGAGTGAAGAAACGACACCACAGAGACCGGAAACAGGTAAAAATGCCAAAAATGGTTGAGTCATCACTGTCTCCAGCACTCAGCAGGGAGCTCCTGATATCATCTAACCACTGAATCATGAAAAGCCTTGTAAGTCCTTCCTTTAAGGCAGGGGTGAGGAACCTCCGGCCTGTCTTCCTCATACAACGTTAGCAACGTTATTGGGAGTGGCCCCTGAACGTCTTGCGCATCACGTCAATGCATCTGAATCTCCAACCAAACTGTTGGCAGCTGAGATGCATTGTGGGTAATGTAGGTCCAGGGTTTTGATGAGAAAACGGAGTTTGATATCATGGTTGCGAGTGTGCTAGGATTGATCTAAAATGACTGCAGGGGCAGGACCTTTCAGCAGACATGTGAGCCGTCTCAACAGCTGTCCTGTGAAGCTACCAGGAGTCCATGATTTCAGGTGAGGACTTCACTGTGTGAGAACTCTCAGCTTTGCATTCGCTCCGGCAGCTTTGCGAATGACATCAAACACAGCAGATGTGGAACGCAGGTCGAGATGTGCTAACCAGTATGACTCAGCAGTGTCTGCTGACACTGCATCCCATAACCGACCAATGTCTGCGCGCAGCATGTACTATTAGCTGACAGTGGGGTGACAGACTTCTGCGGGAGTTCATCTGTGTTTATCTTCGACTGACCTCGCTGTAACTTTGCAACCGCGTTATCAGAGTCCTTTCTGCTTCTGGATTAGATCATTTGAGGGGATGATTTGATGCAAATTGCAGATAAGCACAAACTCATTTGCAAAATTTGATTTGATTTGGTTGGTTGATTTGGTTTGTTGACTGGAAAGCTGAGAAAGCACAAGCAGGACGGCACTCACACACTTGGCACCGGGTACACCTTTAGCATCTTTGCTCCTGAAGGACTGAAACATATTAGCTGTCAACACAGAGTCCCCAGATCCTCTTGTAGATAGATGAAGATAAAAGAAGTGGGAAGTACCACACGGTACTCGAGCTTTAAACCTTCTCTGGCAGCGTTTGGAGCAGATGTTTGCGTGTTAGGAAGATATTAACTAGGAGTCAATGAGTTTTCTGTAGGATGTGAAACTTTGTTCATGACTTGGCTGCACCAATTTCAGCCAGAAAACATCAACATTTATATATATATATATATATATATATATATATATATATATATATATATATATATATATATATATATATATATATATATATTCTCCATCAGGAGAATCTGCAGGAACATTTTTATTGACGTTTCATTTGGCCGTAAAAAACTGAGGACAGGTACACAGGACAGGTTTCTGTGGGCCGTCGTGCTGCAGTTGGATGGCCCCCACTCATTGGCTGAGCCAAAGGCGTGTTCACTGTAACCGAGGGGAGGGGAGAAGGGGTCAGCGGGTCAACGACTCCCTCCGTGTTATCAGACAAGGCGAGCAACTGTCCTGAAAAAGAGCGAGAGAAGCCAGAACCCAAACAGAGAGGTGGTTGACTCGGGAGGAAATCATAATAGACATCAAGGCTGACGACTGGCCTCTATGTGTCAACGCCAAACAACAACTCAAGGTCCAACGACGTCAGGCGGCGTGTTGTGGCGTCGGCCCTCCGTGTTTTGGCTGGTGCTGGACTTGGACGAGCCTCCGGTGTCCTTTGCTCTGCACAAGAAATGTTTGTCACTGAGTTCTTAAAACAAGCAGCACACGATCATTTCAACCTGTTTTGATAGTTCTGATCAGCTCCACCGTCAGCAAACATCAAAGTGCTGCTTCCACGTTGACGCACAGCTGCTGCAATTAAACCAAAGGGCTGTTCTGCATAATCAGTTCTTGATACTTTAAGTGCATTTTTGCTGCTCTTAGTGAGGTACTTCTGCTGCAGCAAGACGTTAAATGCAGGCCTTTTACTTCTGAATACTTACTCCACCTCTGCTAATCTGCTAATGCCTGTTTTCACACACGGCTCGCATGTGTACATGTGTGCTCAATGTACCGTTCTGTTCCATGTTTATTACGGCGAATCAATTACAGGACGATCAGTCCAGGCGATACTCCTCGTGATCGTGACCGCGCTTGCACGACTGGAATATCCCACGAGTACAGCGCGCCGCCATAAAAGAGCCAGTCATAGGAATGCAGTGTTTATTTATGACTTACCGGCCTGTGATGTGCCTCGTTTACAGCACACACATGCTCCAAACAGGGTGTGCCAATGAAGTCTTACTGGCAACAAAAGCAAAAACACACATCATGATGCAATCTGCTTTGAGGGTCGTCATGTTGAGCTTCGGTGGTTTTGTCAACCTCTTCTAAACAGTCCATCACGTCCTTGTTAATATTTCAAACTGCATCAATGCAGCTTGTCCCTTTGGGGAATTTCAACCGAAAAATGTCCATAAAACATCAAATGTCTGAATTGTACCTTTTCATCATATTAGCTGTGGAAAACACTCCAGAAAAACTGCTGCTCTCATTACTTTTAAGCTGGAGGTACAATCGGAGCTGCAGGGCTGTTGAGCAACTGCTTTTAAGTAAATACATAAAGCATAATCCAATAAACTTCGTACTTTCCGGCAACTGGAGGAGTGTCATATTTGATGCTACAGCTTATGTTTATTGGACATGCTGGAGGTAACATAAGCACTGTAGGGTCTCAGGTCTATGGTGAACCGAGCATGCAGATCTTTTACTTAAGCAAAAGTAGCCATACAACAATATAAAAGTACTGTTAGAAGTTAAAGGCCTATATTAAATACAATACTTACAATATTTTCCAGTGAAATGTTGGTGAGTAGAGGTTTAAGGCTGCATCCAATGGAAATACTTAAGTATACCTCCAAATTGTACTCAGATGCAGTACTCAGGTACTCAGTTACTGGCATTAAGGGATACTTTGACTTCACTTCCTGCTTTTTATCCAGAGGAGACGCTGTGCTTCCAGTCTTTTGTTGAAGTTATAGTAGTAGGCCCTAAACATCTTAGAAAGTCACTTTCTGATGACATAGCAGCTATGGATGGCATTGCGCTGGCCTCCAGCACCACTGTAAAGAATCTGGGAGTTATCTTTGACCAAGACATGACCTTTCACTCCCATGTAAAACAAATTTCAAGGACTGCCTTTTTTCACCTACGTAATATCGCAAAAATCAGGCATATTTTGTCTCAAAATGATGCAGAAAAACTAGTCCATGCATTCGTAACTTCCAGGCTGGATTATTGCAATTCTTTACTATCAGGCTGCCCAAATTCGTTGCTGAATATTCTCCAGTTGCTCCAGAACGCTGCAGCACGTGTTCTGACAAAAACCAGGAAGCGAGATCATATTTCTCCAATACTCGCCACTTTGCACTGGCTCCCTGTAAAGTTTAGAATAGAGTTTAAAATTCTCCTCCTTACTTACAAAGCCATAAATGGCCAGGCACCTTCTTATCCTAAAGAGCTCATAGTACCTTATTGCCCCACTCGAACACTGCGTTCCCAGAATGCAGGTCTACTTATGGTTCCTAAAGTCTCAAAAAGCAGAACAGGAGTCAGAGCATTTAGCTATCAAGCTCCTCTCCTGTGGAACCATCTTCCAGTCTTTGTCCGGGAGGCAGACACTGTCTCTACATTTAAGAGTAGGCTTAAAACTTTCCTTTTTGATAAAGCTTATAGTTAGGGCTGGCTCAGGCTGGTCCTGGACCAGCCCCTAGTTATGCTGCTATAGGATTAGACTGTCTGGGGACATCCAAAGATACAGCGAGCTCCTCCGTCCTTCTGTCCCTCTCCATCTGCTCGCTCTCATGTCCTACCACGGCGTGTTACTAACTTAGCTCCTTCCCCGGAGTCTCTGTGCTTTGTCGTCTTGCAGGTTCCCATGGACAGTGGCTGAATCTGGATTGTGGATTTCAGCTGCGTCTCCTGCCTTGGCCCTGCCTGACATCCACTGCAACTGCTACTGCTGTTATTACATCCACTGTCACTGTTACTGTGACTGCATGTCTGTCTCTCTGTCTCTGTCTCTGTCTCTCTCTCTCTCTCTGACTGCATTTCTGTCTGTCTGTCTGTCTGTCTGTCTGTCTGTCTGTCTGTCTGTCTGTCTGTCTGTCTGTCTGTCTGTCTGTCTGTCTGTCTGTCTGTCTGTCTGTCTCACTCTCCCTCTCTTGCTCTTCCTCTCTCACCCAACCGGTCGAGGCAGATGTCCGCCCACCCAGAGTCTGGTTCTGCTCGAGGTTTCTGCCTGTTAAAAGGAAGTTTTTCCTCGCCACTGTCGCCAAGTGCTTGCTCATGGGGGAATTGTTGGTTCTCTGTAGATAAAAGAGCTTGGTCTGTACCAGCTCTATATGGAAAGTGTCCTGAGACAACTTCTGTTGTGATTTGGCGCTATACAAATAAAATTGAAAAATTGAATTGAATTGAAATCCTTGTTTTTTTCTGCCAAAAGTTACAGAAATGGGATCTTTAGAAACATTAGAAATGGATGTTTACTAGTGGATACTTACAAATCTCTGGGACTTAAACTAAGGGACAGAAGGCAACCATAACATTGATTTTTTTTTTTTTTTTTTTTCAGGTTTATTGCTTCTTCAGCACTGAGTGAGCGTGACGACCTTCAGACAGCACGAGTCTTTTGCTGTGTCTGTGACTGGAAACCCAGGATTAGGACAAGGGCAAGATGGAAAAACCTGTCGTCTTATTTTGACTTTTATTATCATCATTACTTTCCAATAATTATTGCATTCTGTCCCTGCGTTCATGCTCATCGTGTCTTTTTTGTGTGAGGCACTTGTTGCATGTGATTCCTTTGTTGTAAAGCTGCATTTCCTGTATGAAAGGCGCCCAATACAAATCAAGCTCATCAATATATTCCAGTCAGCCTGTGCTAGCATATGTGATCACATGACCTGATAGACAGGTGAGACACAGGGTGTTCAAAACAAAATGCACAGTACGTCTTGTTCTGCATCTGGGATAATAACTAATGTTGATCAATAAGAAGCTGACGGGTCATTGGTGAGGGGGTGTTGCAACCGCCGTCACTCCCTGCTGACAGGGATGTGGACATTGAATGCAGCAGCGTTTAAAGCTGCTGATGATGGGAAGAGGGAGGGGAAGGAAATATAGGTCCTCTTCTTAGTTGCATATAATTTTGAAGGTGTGTCCACTCAGCCAATGAGGCTGCAGCAGGCCACATGCGTCATCATGAGCAGGGGAGGAGCGGTTGCGGGGGTGGGGGTTTCTGAGCCTTTAATAAAAAGCCAGCCACTGCGCCTTTTCCCCCAGATACAAGTGAGAAGAACTGAAGACTTTAACTGGACTCCAAACCTCAAGAGAAGACATTTTTAAAAGCTTTACCTCCCGGCTTGAGTATAAAATTTGACATTTTCAGCAGCTGGGCTCTGATTCAACATTTTTGCCACTTTGGAACTTGATTTTTCTGCGCTAAAAAGTGTGCAGGCGTCCATTTACTCCTCTTTCTTCCATCGTCAGACGCTTATTTAATCTTCCGCAATGTTTCCAGAGGTAAACAAAGGGTGAGTACACTTTTGAACAGCCTGTACTTTCAGGTTTCCTCTTCCCATGCTGCTGAGCACATGGCCCCTTCATGGGCTGGTCAGCACAGTGGGTGAAATAATACACGGGGAATGTTTGGCAGGGGGCCACAAAAGTGTACTCATGAGCTGAGGTTCAATGAAAAAAAAGGGTCTTACACTGTATCTTTGGCAGCTTTTATGGACTTAACAGCACATTTTAGCTGATTAGGGATAAAAGACTTCATGGTTTTAATGAAGCAGTACAGCGCTCACTTATAGTTATTTATAGCACAGTCCTGAAGGGCCAAACTGGGGTGTATCCATCCATTGGTCCAGCTTGAAGTGAGGGTGAAAATTAGCAGCATGTCAAATTAAACGAATTACACAAATCACAGGGGATGAGTGAGTGTGCTATTTCAACCCAGCAGCAGAAAAAAAAGTGTGTGTTGAAGTGCATGATACGGCCGTGACTCTGCAGGAATGTGTGTGTGTGTGTCTTCAAAAGTCATATCTTTATTAGCAGCACTTCTCAGATTAGTGCTCTTATCCTGTAATCTGATAATAATGACCACATCACATGCTGGGCAGCGAATCAGGAGGCAGGTGATTAAGGGCAAAGCATTTTTTATGAACGACGTGGTCATTTTGGCATGAAGCTGGACACAAAGCACCTTAACTTCATTTAGGGATAAGGCTAATTTAAGATAATGAAAGCTTTGGAGTGACTCCTGCTTGATTTGCAGTCATCATAATCTCTGACCCTTTTTTAATGTCATCCAGCTACAGCTACGAGGAGTGCAAGGCCACTGCCGATTGGCTGCTGGCCCAGACCGACGTCCGACCCACAGTGGGCATCGTGTGCGGCTCCGGGCTCGGAGGTCTCGCTGACATGTTAAAGGACCAGGTAGCCTTCAACTACAAGGACATCCCCAACTTCCCACAGAGCACCGGTGAGTGAGACCACAAACCTCTCTGCTGCTGACTGGTTTCCATTCATGGTTGAGAGTTGCTGATTTTTTCTTTTTTCTCTGCAGTGCACGGACACGCAGGTCGGCTGGTCTTCGGCACCCTGAAGGGGAGGCCGTGTGTTTGCATGCAGGGGCGTTTCCACTTGTATGAGGGCTACCCAATCCAGAAGGTGCGTGCGCTTCGGACAGCATTTGAACTCAACTGACTTCATCATTTGCAGTGAAATCTGTAAGAATGCTCCATGTCCTGTAACGCCGCTGAAAGATCCTTCAAGTTCCCTCTGATGTGACATCTGTATTTGCACGTGTGTGCTTCCAGATCACGTTGCCCATTCGCATCTTCAAGCTGCTCGGCGTGGAGACGGTGATGCTGACCAACGCAGCCGGAGGCCTCAATCAGGACTTCAAAGTGGGAGACGTCATGATCATCAAAGACCACCTCAACATGCCGGGCTTCGCTGGCAACAATCCGCTGGCTGGACCCAACGATGAGAGGTAGGCGGGAGGGTGTGGATCTGTGCATGCTGTCAGGTCTGCTCTGGCTTTTGCCCTCGCTAAACCCTCCACCTCTCCCTCTTCTTCTTCCTCTCGCAGGTTCGGTGTGCGCTTCCCCTGCATGTCCGACGCCTATGACAGAGAGCTGCAGCAGCTGGCCATGGACGTGGGACAGGAGCTCGGCTACCAGGACTTCCTGAAGGAGGGCGTCTACTGCGTGCTGGGTGGACCCTCGTTCGAGACCATTGCTGAGTGCCGCATGCTGCACAAACTGGGCGCAGATGCTGTTGGTGAGTAGTTCTCGTGGACTTAATAGTGATTATTAGCCATCAATACAAAATATTTCACAGTTTAAGTGCACGTGCATGAAGTCTGTATGAAAAATGAACCATTAAAGCTGCAGAAAGAGAGAAATCAAAGCTATAACGCTTAATACAAACCTATTAGCAACATTAGCTCTGCATTTCTTCTTCTGTTAGCCAGCGTGGCATCCCATTTCATAGTTTTAAGTAGTAAAAATGAACATTTTATATCTATCTCTTGTATCTTTTATGCTTTTCCTGAAGGTTTATCTTAAATGCCGTCTTTTCCACCAGGCATGAGCACAGCGCACGAGGTGATCATTGCGCGCCACTGCGGCATGCGCGTTTTCGCCCTCTCGTTGATCACCAACCAGGCGGTGATGGACTACGACAGCCAGGAGAAGGCCAACCACGAGGAGGTCCTTCAGACGGGCAAGCAGCGGGCGGAGCAGCTGGAGCGGCTGGTTTCCACCATGGTGACCAGGATCGAGCACAACAACAACTACGCCTAAGAGGCGCCATGCTGCGTCAGGGGCACTCATGCTAATCAGAGGCTAGTTTTTAGCCTTTGGGCGTGACTGAAGGAGACTTAAAGTTATGGCTCATGTTTAATGATACTGTGCCAAAGAAAATAACACATAGTTTATCATTTAGGTGAGCAGTTGGGCTGTTTGTAGGGTTAGGTCAAAAGATGATAGCAATCTTAGTCCTCTGATAATCTCACTTAGATATAAACAGACATAGAGGCCACACACAATCTTTATTTTCACATCACCGTGCTTACATTCCTCCTGTCGAGCGGCTCCACACGAAAAGCCACTTTTTTTTGTATCATTTTAGCCTACGCGTGTTTGTTCTAACTTAAAAATATATGATCAGCTTGTATAAATGTCTGCAATTTAACTTAACAATGGGCAAAAATCTGAGGTTAAGATCTTAATGTTATGATGTTGTTGAAATGTGTACATTTAAGTATTTTATTGTGCTTTTTTAATATGAATGTTGTTACTAAAGGTACTATTTATTACTACAATGAGTTTGTGTTGTTCTTTGGGTGTTCTTTACTCATCACAACCATAAATATACCCAGACTTGATTTAGAGATTCAGTCAAAAATGAATTGCTGAGTAACTCAGAGACTCATCGAAACATCCCCATTTATTTCCAAAGTGTTTTTTACAGAAACGCTACACAGTAAAGTACTGCACGATGAGCGGGTCCCAGAATGTCACGAGTGTAAACAGTAATGTTATATAATCATTACGCTGTAAAAACTGAAGACAAAAACGCTGGCATTGCAGGAGTATCGTATGAATTTATGGGCTTGGCAGTAACTTTTGATGAAATTTACAAAAAGATTAAAGAAAAAGCAGAAACAGTTTTGATATTTGAAACACTTGTAGGTCAACTTTCCATGTAGATCCTCCATATTTAAAAGGCTTTCAAGTCTTTTTTTTTTTTAAACACTTGCTCCCCTGGTTGAACAGAAAGTAGGCAGGCAGACAACATATCACATTTCACACTGCATGCACACAACGTATCCGTCCATCTTGCATAATTGTTTACCTTCACCAAAGGTACATGACGTGTGCTTGTTCCCTTTGAAAGGCGAGATTAAACAATGCTGACACGTCCCCTTTTTAAACCACCATGACGTCCAGTTCCACCCCTGATATAAAAGCTTTTTTTTTTTCATATGTGCCATGCATAATGACAAGCAGGTACATCTCAGAGCTAAACAGGATTAGTTTTAAAGAAATATAAGTCAACACATTCTCTGTGATGCAGCACCCCAACACTGCCTCTGCACTGCAGGGCCCCGTCGTGCTTCATGAGTGGACCCTTGACGCTGAGGCGAAAGTTAAGTTTGGCACCAGATGTAAACAGAAAGCAGGAGGCCGGCGACGTCGCCACAAAGGCCGTGCACAGATACATGTTACGCACATTCACAGGTGTTGGCACAGCTTTCCACACGGAGCTCTGACAGGAGCGTTTTGCAGATTGTCACGTTGTCCTCAAGTACATTAACTCTTGCTGGACTAGCCACAGGATTTTTTTTTCACTCATCAATATCAAAAATCTGTTAAAAAGTATTATTTCCCCTCTGCAGATGAATGTAATCAAGCAGAAATATCCCTCACAGTCTGGTAATAATATAATATCATGGACAGCTAAAACCTGCTAAGAGCTCTCAGATGACAGTAAATAATACACGTTTTTCTCCTCAATTTATTTGTCCATTTGTTAATGTGTTTATTAATGAAGTGTTTATAAGTCAATTCATCAATTTGTTTGGCTACTTCATTCATTTACTTCCTTTAAGCCACGTTTCTGAAATGTGGCAGCGACAAGCTAGCATTTCTTTAAACATGAAAGACAGTTTGGCTGAAGGGGTTTGGAGAAAAATAGTCGGCTCGACTGCTTTTTTTTTTTTTCCAAGCAAACTACACAAATGTGTGAGTGTTTTGTCTCCAAAATGAACCAATAAGTTTAGAGCAGCTCTGCCTTCAAGTCAAGTTTGTACAGCTGGAAAATGTCTGCGCTGACGGCGAGGCTACAAGAAGTGAGCTTCCTTTCGTTGGTAAAACAGGTGACAAATAAAGGATTGGCACGTTTCCAATAGAGGCACTGTAAAGATGAATATGAAGTCTTTTAGCATCAGAGCGCCTCAGCAGTGGAGGAGGGGAAGAACCGGAGCAGAGAAAGGCACTTCTGAAACGACAACATGCTGGGCCTGGAGCTGCAGGAGGATGCAATGCAACAGTTGCGGAGGAGTCCACGCATCCCTAGGCAAACATGGTCAGCGTGATCCACTGCAGAACACAGACAGCATGTCAGTCAGGGAATGCTAGTTATGACTAAATCGGTTTATGCACAGAAATGGAATGTAAATATCCAACATGATGGGAGAAAATACGTTTTTTCTGGATTTCTCTGCTTCTTACATAATCATCACTTATGGTGCAGCGTAGATTCGTTTAAATGTGTGTATTACACTTTATTCACCACCAGTAATGAAACATTATGATGAAGCATGCATTATATAACAGGAGCAATGATAACTTATAACACTGCATGGACTGTTGCTCTGAGTCCTATCTGCAGCAGATTGCTGAGGTGCGTTTAGGTGAGTATACATCATCATAAGGTATTATAAGGCCCATCAATCAGCCAGTGCATGTTAGTTCACTATGAGTGCCATCATAACACACTATAAAAGTGTCACCAGATGGTGTTTGGGTTAATGGTTGCATTTCTGTTCATGTAGATGTGATCATACCTGGAAGAAGTTGAGGCTTATGACTTTGTCATTATCTGTGTCCATGGTCTGAAAGGTTTCTGCAGAGACAGAAACAAAGAGAATCACTGATTTTAATAAGTGTTTTACCTTTTATTTTGGTTTAATATGCTGCATGAATCACAGCGACCTGCAGACATGTGCTGTAAGTAATTTATTTTCAATAAGAAGTGGTGTGTTTCGTCTGGTTATGAACTTTTTAGAGGTAAAATTAGGTGAAAAGAACACAACACGTAGGTGAACTCCTCCTTTAAAGACATGAAAGGTGTGCAGTAACGGCACTCACTGTACATGGTCTCCAGTCTGACCAGACAGGTGACAAAGTTGTCAAAGTCGACCGCCATGTCGGCCTCTGTGTAGCGCAGGATGATCAGCTGGAACAGGTGGTTGGTCAGTTTGAAACCTGAAGGAGAAAAGACAAAAAGGAAAATCAGACCACAAGAGACACAAAAGTACAAATATACAAAGGTTTTTTTATCTGCATTTATGATCGAGCATCCAGTTCCTCATTGCATTTAAACAGATGTTGAGTGCAGAAAGTTTGTGAGGTTCATCTGGATTAAACGAAAAATACAACGGGGTGTCATCAGCATAGAGATGATAAGAGATGTTGCTAAAGCTACTGATTATCTGCTCTAATGGCAGTGTGTATACAGAGAATGAAACAGCAAAAACAACAAAAGCATCAGAAAAAGATGTTTATCCCATAACCCACCATGTTTTTCTATCAGTTTTCTTGTGCTAAAAGGAAAAGGAATATTACCTGCAGACTCAAGAGCCATCCTCATCTCATAGGAGCTCATGGTGCCTGATTTGTCCAAGTCAAACTCCCTGAATATCGTCTGGCATGGTGACACAAACAGATGGAGAAAATGAAATATTAAGACGCGAGCAAGAAAATGAAAAAACAGTCAACTGTCCAGAAATTCAAAATAAATAACAGGCTGCAACCTTAAAGAGCAATTGGCATTATCAAGCCTGATTTCCCCATCTAAGCCATCAGTGTTTAATCTCACCAGGTATCGTTTAATCTTTTCCCAGAGAACGTGAAACTCTGTCAAGCCCAGCTTTCCACTGCCGTCCGTCTGAGCCGAGAGGTTGAGGAACAAGTACGACATCAGAACAAATGGAACGGTTTGTGTTCCCTGATAATATTTATGTCCTATTGAAGGTACAAAGCGGAAAATATGGCCACCACAAACAACAGGGGGCAGCGCATCTCCAGAGCAACCGCTAACTGCTGCTCGCTACACCCTATGCTGCAGTTATCTATAATTGTAGCTACTAGCTGTCGTTAGCTAGTTAGCTCTGTTAGCCACGCAGCTTGTGGCTCTATTAGCTGACTTCATATGACACAATAAAACAAAATCAGAGCTGTTATTTCTCCTGTTGACAAATTCTGTCCATAGTCTTCCACATCGCACCTTAAATGTTCAAAATTAGTAAAATTGAACTGGTACTGTAATTCCATTTCAAGGATACGTCCATGAGGTTGATCATACTGCGACAGGCTTCTTTTGTGAAGCCGTCTGTCTTCAGGTCTTTATCTGTTGGCATGAAAAAGTGAGAGCTAAAAAGCAGAACATTCACAAAAAACTGATGTGATATTGAACCAAAATGGAGACATTTTTAAATGCTACTGCAATCCTCCTGCACAGCACACTAACGTTTGCTGATGATCCTGTTCAGTATGGTCTGCAGCTCCGTCACACTGATCTCCATGTCCTGTTGACACAAACACAGACGGTCAAACAACTTCAACGTGACTGTGTGAAACATTTCTCCACTCCGGCTGAGCTCACCGGCCCCGCCAGCTGCCTGAAGAGACTCTTGAAGCCTGCGTCGATCTGGCTCTCGTCCAGCTGAGTCTGAAACGCAAACAGTGACGCTTTCAGTGCACATTCGGTTTCTTCCTCCACATCAGCTGCAGCTCTGTTGTGTTTCATCCTCTCACCTCTGCTGGAAGATCCGCTGTGACATCATCATCGAGCTCCCTGACGTGGACAGAAAGACGACCTCAAGTTACTTCACTGGCCTTCAACATGTGTAATGGCATTGGCTTTTGGTTCTGATGTGAAGATTGTATAGAAAAATGCTAAATTTGCTTCATATCGCTCCCAAAGCTCCTTCTCCACCTCCTACCACTCACTCAGAGTCGGCGGGCTTCTCAGAGAAAACCCTCAGGACGAAGTCGGCCTCTTTGTGCGGCTCGAAGGTGGAGGGCACGATGACGTATTCGCCGGCCGGCAGCTGCAACCGCGAGCTGACCTCCCTCAGGTTGATGAAGAGCTCTGAGCGAGCGCTGGAGGCGTGGGTGAGAAAGAAGTCTCGCTTCAGGTGGACCCCTGAGCTGCCCACTAACTGAGAGGGGAGACAGCCTACGATCAATAGAGCCACACAATAAATCTTTGACATTATGTTGTTAAACGAAGCGCTCATTGTTCTAAAGTGAGTGTGCTTTTTCTACGTTAGTCAGGTTGCATCCTATTATGTTTGCACAATTTTTGGATGGCAGAAGGAGGAAAACACATACCTGCCTTGGGACCTGTAAAGGACAGCGAGAGATATGAGATTATTACCGTGATGGACATGATCAGAGACACAAAAAGACAGAGAAGAATCCTGAAATGTCACATGACAAGCTGAGATTCACTGCAGTTTTATGTACATTTAAGGTTCCCTGGCACTGCTGTTGATTGTGACTGGCGACGACAACAAAATGCTGATGTCCTGCAGAACATGCAACTGAACGGAGCAGGGGAATTGTTAAAAACGGGGTTTAAGGCGCCGCCATGAACCACAAAATCTCCCTGGTTCAAGGTCGAGCTAGAAACCTTTAACAGCATGTGATTCCTCTCCTCGCCCTCCCCTTATTTCCTTTAATCCCTCTACTGTGGACTCACTAATAAAGACATAAAATCCCCCCAAGAGCTACTTTTTAGATTATAGAGAAATAAATTGGTGCTGAAAAACTTGACTTTCACAGGCAGCGAACCTCATAGATGGCAAACCCGATGGTCTCCATGTCTTTGCCCTCCCGCCGTTTCTTCCTGCGGTCCTTCTGCATGAGCCCAACCAGGAAGCTGCAGTCTGATTGGCCGGGAGTGTCCGGGTGCTGCAGCACAAGCTTGAACTGAGGGTTGAGCCAAAAGGTTGCTGGGAAGAAGAAAGGTCAGATGTGTTTTTTCTGACTGTATCTTATGATAAATACTGATTTTGAATTGTGTTTTTTTTCCACTAGTGTAGTAAATCAGAACAAAATTGTGGCTGTTTAGGTCACAGTCGATCAAGAAAACAAACGTCCATGCATGTCTTCAGTCCTGATGGGGAATTTCCGAAACTGACAGGCCATTGTTTAGTTAGTTATTGTTTAAATGGGAGTCACTGGTTCACATTCCTTCAGTGGATTCAGCCAAACATTTTTTTATCCCCCCAAAATTCGCCAACACTAAAGCAGCATTCAGCGTCTCTGGAGCAGAATCCAACAGTTTTCCTCCCTCCCATCCCTTCATACCTGGGTAGTTCCTGCAGCCTCCAGCCGTGCTGCCTCTCCTCCACTCCCCCTGATAGAGCGAGGAGCTCCACTTCTTCAGCTGGCTGTTCTGCAGGGCGTCCGCCGTCAGGTTGCACAACTCCAGACGGCTGAACTCGCGCAGGAAGTCACTGAAGGACATCCTGAGGGACAGAAATACAGTAGATGCACCTTTTGGGTCAATGGAGAGATGCACTGCTTCTTGCTCCATCAGTCAGAGAGCTGAACCTCGTTTCAGTACAGATACGAGAGAGAAAACTCTGTGTTTGGTGGCTGAAATAAAAGCATGACATTAAACTGACACACTTATTCCTTTAATGGGTAAAACGCAAAATTGCCCATTGTCTGCTCAGTGATGATCAGGTGATTTTCTATTAGCTGTAAAAAAAGCCAAAAGTCGTGATGACAGGTCATGATGAATGTCCACGGGCACGAGAAGACTCACCAGAATTCACCGTCCTCGCTGCGGTTTTGTAGCCGACTTCTGACGGAGCGATCCACGTTGTCCCACTCTCTGGAGCTGAGGATTTCACACAGAAAAGACATGACAAAAGTAAGCTAACTACTCGACAAGACTGGGTTTTCTCCATGTGGTTCGTCTTGAGAATTTCCCAACCGTAGTCATTCTTTCATATACGACACTAAAACCTAAAAGCAGCTTCCTGTTTCTCCAATTTCCCTCCTGATCATTGAATCTATTTCCCTTTTCTGCCTGTTATTCGATGATCCATCAGCCTGATGCTTTGATGCGCAACGAAACTAAAAGTCTAAAGCCATGCCAGCAGCTCTGTGAGGCTATGCTTAGGTACAGAGGAGCATTGAGCCTGCTAACATGCTCACAATGACAATGCTAACATGATGCTGTTCAGCAGGTATTTTGTTTACCATGTTAACCACCTTAGTTTAGCATGTTAGCATGCTAACTGTTTCTAATTAGCACAGGACACAAAGTGCAGTCGAGGCTAATGGGAATGATATTTTGAGAGCGTAAAGTATAAATTATGACCTGAGGGTGATGCTAGAGGAAGAGTCGTTGGGCGATCGCCAAAGTAAATAAGACTCATCCTCTGGGGATCACAAATGTCAAAGAATTCACAGCAGATAGACGAGATATTTCAGTCTGAAGCAGAGTGATGAACCAGCTGACCGACCGTCGAGCCATGCTAAAGTCCTGCAGAATGTCTTTCATATGACATCTGAAGCTGATCCCAGCAGATGTTTTGTTCGGGGGAAGCGTGCCGAGAAGGGAACTAACTGAAGTTATGCACGTGGTCTCGTATCTTTAAATCAGCAAAGCTGCACAGTCTTGGCACTGGCAGTCGAGAGGGAATGTTTCATGTCCATTTGAGCTTGTGTGAAGTGTTGAAAATGTCCAGTTAGACTGTGACATCACGTTGGCAGTGGGGAGAAGTGTCCGGTATTTTTACCTCAGGACTACAGTGAGATTATATAACTCAATCTCTCCCGTTTCTCCTCTCTGTATGACTCTTCTGGCCGATGCAGAGCAGCTGAGCAGCCCCGCTGACCCCCTTCCCCCACTGCTTTTTCTTTCTCGGACTCTTTGGGATCAGATGAGTGGGAACAGCTTTGGAAGCTAATTTCACGGCTCATAAATACACGTAAAAACTGTCGAGCTGTGCGCAAGAAACGGGGTGAAATGACCACTGTGAAAAAGAGTGAAAGCTTCCTGAAACAGCCTTTAAACCCTGCACACCTATCTGCCTCATTCACTCATAAGAAATGGGGAAATGTGTGTTTTAGTCCCCATCATTTGCGATTTAAGGCCACATCTTCGGCGGTGCTAAAGTAAAATCTTACTTGTCGCTCCAGGCTCCCGTCCATTCCACTTCCCCCCAGGGGTTCCTGATGCGAACCAGCTTGGTCAGGTTCCCTCTGTACACCACCTAAAGGCAAAAAAACACCACCGAAGTCGCTGCTTAACTGCTTTCACGCGTGGTGTTAGCGGCTTTCAGAAACAGGCAGGAGATAACACGCTGTAACTTAGATATCTGAAGCAACTAAATGGGCAAATGGGATTGTTTTCATGTATGGCTATTATGAAAGATAAATCTTAATCTTTATTTCAATGAAACACTCATGAATAGAACAGTGATTTGATGTTTTCTTCTTTTTCTCACGCTTTATATTGACATTGCTGTCTGATTTGCGTCACCTCGTCCACACCGGTCACAGAGTAGGCGTGTCCCTTCACCAGCTTCTTGAACGTGACGGCCTCCATGTCTAATGAGCTGGTGATCTGAGGGTGAGAGCAGGCACAGACGTTACTAACATCAGGACGATGGGAGGAGCGTCTGCATGCTGCCGCTGAGGGAGAAATCCATGACCCAGACGACTCTCAGCGGTCGTTTTAACTAATTCAAACAATGTGTAACAGGTGCTGCTGACATAATGACTGCTGAGAGGGCTACACAACCTCGCCACAGTGAAAATGTACAGAACTTCCTTTGTTTGATGCCGTCAATGTCAATATTTTACTATTTCATCATCTCCGGAGCAGAAAGCCCTCAGACCAGCTGGGTGAGGTAAACCGCTTGTTCTTTCTATCAAACTGAGCAGCACAGCGAGAGACAGACAGACAGGGTTCAATCCCCTCCGTCTGCAAACATCCGCTCCACTGACACATCCTTGAGAAATACTGAGCTCCTGCCAGCTCCAGCCTTTTTCTCCAACCTTCACTGCCCTCTCCTGGTGCCCTCCCCACTCCAACGTCTCTATTAACAGTCTCCTCAATGAGACAGTCAACAGCAAGTCGGTAACAGGGCATTAAATACACTCCCTGTGTATAATTCTGTGATGATTCATGTGTTTTCTCAGTACAGTGGTGTCTATTTTCTCTCACGTGACTCTCAGCGAGAACGCAATTAAGCATATTTCCCAAAAAATGTCAAACTCTTCTTTTAAAAGTTAATCCTGCAGTAACTGATTTTTTTTTTTTTGCGATCATTGTCGCAACTTTTAAGCTGAAAGGGCAAAGTTGTGAGCAAAGAGTTACATATTTGGGCATCGAGCGGTTACGAAACAACATTGTCATTCATTCCTCCTTCACTTTCACTCTCTTTAAGCTCTGTGTTTGGTCACTACCAGGGAGCTATGCAGCGTTTATTGCTGGAAACAGGACATTGCTGAAGGGAAAAACTAAAAACTTATCACCTTGTTTTTACATCTTACAATTTAAAAATGCTGATTATAACACAAATCTGTGTTCATTTCTCATTTGCTTGGGTCAAAGATGAATGTCGCAGTACTGACGTCTATGGAGCAGCCCAGCAGTGATCCCCTCTCTATGGCCCTGCTGATGATGCTGAAGAGGTTGGAGGGGGCTTTCCTCAGCTCGTACATCTCCGTCACGCCGCCTGTGAAGTCCTCAAAGCCCTCTGACGTGCTGCCGCCTGACAACGCCTCATAGCAGCCGTTCAACCTGGGAGATAAATGAGGATTTAAAGGCGTTCGTATAGCACATAGAGACTTAGTAGGTTTATGAGCAGGCCTTAAATGGAGGCCTAACACAGAAATAATGATTGTTAATGTTTATATACAGTTTAAACCGTGCAGCTGAACGACCTGACGTTAGTGGAAGTTTAGAGTAAAGGTACAGTATGTTCTCTGGCTGCTGTACACCGGACTGCCATATATGAGTGTGTCCCTGCAGCAGATGAACTCTTTCACATCACACTTGCTGTTTCCTCTTCACTCTAAACTTGGCACACTTCCATACGCTCCAACTTTTACATCTGGGACCACAGCTGGAGCAGCTGGAGCCTGAATTTGAGAGCTTCAAGTGTTTCTCAATCACGTTAGTGACAAAGAAACCATCCGGTCATAGTTTCAATTAATGCATGAGAGCTCAGACTGCAGATACCAGCAAGGTTTTTAAATTTGGCCTTTGTGAAAAGTCTGCGTGTTGGCCTCACTTGGCGTAGGCCTTTTCCAGCAGCGCGCTCCAGAACTCGGCTCCCTCTGCCGAGTGGACGAACAGCAGCTTCCCGTCCTTCACTGGCAGCCGGTCATCGATCACCACCTCCACCCACTCGCCGAACTGCCAGAACTGCATTGCACACAGAAGAAAACACCACTGTTACAGCTCACGTTTACCCTTTACTGAAGTACCAATAAACAAAAAGCCTGCCTTTAAACTCCTGCTTACGTAAAAGCACAAACTGTTTGTGTATCAGGAGCAGAAGTAGTGGATCTACAGAAATTCTACAGAACCAGAACAGCTCTCTGAGATTTTATTTTCAGTGGTAAAGAATTCAAAATGCCCTTTAAATTTCTCTGACATGAAGATGAACCAGGAGGTAAAACTAGGCTTTGCAATGCAGCAGCTGAACTGAGGAAACCGGGGGCAGGAGAGTTTGAGACGGAGGCTTTCAGCACATTCGGCCTTCACACGGTGCAGTGCACCTGTTGGCCAGCAGGGGGCAGAAGAGACCGACATGTGAAAAGATGCCAGAAGTGGCTCAAAAAGGGTAAAACAGGATCAGGTTTCAGAGTTTCTGCTGGAAAAACATGTCTGAACTTTGGAAAACCTTGCAGAAGACTTCCATCAGCGCCCGACCTGAGTGCTACGGGAAGTTTTGAAGATTCAAACCGCAACACTCCTTTTAACATAACTGGCGGGCATTTGCTCAAACAAAATAAAAACCTCAGCATCACACACAGCAGAGACGCTGAAGGGAGAAAACACACACAGCAAACCGAGAAACCGGTTGCACTCATACAGAAACCTCGAGGCAGTGAATCCTCATGTAAAAGAAGAGGTCGCGGTGCAGCCATACAGTGCTGGGAAAGAAATATCTCTACATACAAGAGATTAGAGGTGTGGAAGAGGGAAAGAAGGGCAGGCATAGGCAGAAAAAAAGGCCACATCTGGAGTGTGTGTGCACATCATGTCACTGCAATGTGTGCACCGTAGGTGGATGGATGGATGGATGGATGGATGGATGGATGGATGGATGGATGGATGGATGGATGGATGGATGGATGGATGCAGCTGAGTTCACCTCTGGGAGGAGCTGTGTCACAACACACACACACACACACACACACCCACACACACACAGGCTTGTTTATGTTGCACACAACTTCCTCATTTTACTCTTTCACACGGACGCTGCGCAGCATTTCTCTCACAGCGATGCAAGAGCAACAGCCAGCCTCACTGGAGGAAGTGAGCTCTTACCACATGACATGCAGTTAGCTCACAGCTTGAGAAATCCCCACAACAATTCAGCAAACTCTTCCGACTTTCTGTGTGAAATACAGGCCATAATAAGAACACAATAAAGGATTCTGCCCCAGTTAACGGTTTCGACTGAGACGACTGAGATTGCCTTGTTTATAATTCATTCTTCGTCTTTTGTTCGCCTGCCTGGCTGCTTTTCACAGACTCCCTCCTTTTCTCTCCTGCTTCTTAAACCAATTAGGATTCCCACTGCCAGCACTCATAATTACATTTTGGGATGACTCATGCAGGTCTGGGTAACTCATCCAGAGGCTTAAAGGATCCAAAATGAAACAAAGGGGACTCTCTGGGACCAGCGAGTGGAAACAGAAAAGGAGAATGAGAAACTGCAAGCAATGGAAACACGATGGCATTAAAGCATCTGCTGGCAAACACCAAGAAGAGAGGCTAAAAACAAGAACCCATACAGGCAGCGTAGAAAAAGATGAAACTAGGGCAGCTCCTTTCTAAATGGGAAGCAGCCGTACATGCAGCGTCCATGCATGCACATTAAACACATGCATTTACAAACCTTCAGAGCAAATGATAGTATTATTTCCACTCATTTTGGCAGCGAGAGCACATGTGAACGACTCAAAGACCATCAGCACCGGATCCCCCCAGGGCTGCGTTCTTTCTCCTCTGCTCAGCTGCACCTCCAGTCACCAGTCCATCAAGCTCCAGATGTTTGCAGATGACACCACCCTCATCGGACTCATCTCTGATGCTGATGAGTCCGCCTACAGGTGGGAGGTTGACCATCTGGTGACCAACCAGAACAACCTGGAGCTCAACGCTCTAAAGACAGTGGAGATGGTTGTGGACTTCAGGAAGAACTCAGCTTCACCTGCCCCCATCACCCTCTGTGACTCCACTATTGACACTGTGGAGTCTTTCCGCTTCCTGGGAATTATCATCTCCCAGGACCTCAAGTGGGAGCCGAACATCAGCTCCCTCATCAAGAAATCACAGCAGAGGATGCACTTCCTACGGCAGCTGAAGAAATTCAATCTGCCAAAGACAGTGATGGTGCACTTCTACACAGCCATCACTGAGTCCATCCTCCGCTCCTCCATCACCATCTGGTACGCTGCTGCCACCGCCAAGGACAAGGGCAGACTGCAGCGTGTCATTCGGTCTGCAGAGAAGGTGATTGGCTGCAATCTCCCATCTCCTCAGGACCTGAACGCCTCCAGAACCCTGAGGCATGCAGGTAAGACTGTGGCTGACCCCTCCCAACCCGGACACAAACTCTTTGAGACACTCCCCTCTGGCAGGAGGCTGCGGTCCATCAGGACCAAAACCTCACAGCACGAGAACAGTTCTTTCCTGTCTGCTGTCAGCCTTATTAACAAGGCCTGGAACCCCCCCGACACTCTTCACACTCCACCTCTACTTGTCACACTGACATTGACATTGCCATTGTCACGGTGGTAAAACTGTCATCTCACAGCTAGGAGGTCCCGGGTTCGATTCCCACTGTGAGCGCCAGGGGCGTGTCCTCCACCATGTGCTGCTCGAGGTGTGGAGTTTGCATGTTGAAACCCCCCTCTAAAAACATGTATGAAGATCACCACCTGACCAATGGTGACAACGAAGAAAACTGGGTCCCCGGGCGCCGGTCGGCTGGCAGCCCACCGCTCCTGGTCTGCCGCAGAGGAAGGACGACCAGGATGGGTTAAAGGCAGAGGAAAAATTTCGCCAGTGTATGGCGTGTGTGCATGTGCATGTGTTGTGTGACAAATAAAGGGGATTGTCCCTCTTATTCTTCATAACTCAATGCGTTACATTAACGCTCAGCTTGGATTTCTTTCTGAAAAAAACAGACTGCGCTTTTGGTAAAACAGACTTGTGTATATATATTTCTATTGTTATATTTTTTTAAACTTTTTAATAGTATTTTTTAGTAGGTTTGTCACGCGCCAACTTCACCAAAACAAATTCTATGTGCGTATGTGTAAAATCGTACTTGGCAATAAAGCTTTTTCTGATCCTGATTCTGATGTGTGTGTGTGTGTGTGTGCATGTGTGTGTGTGTGCACGTATATGGAGAATGACTACTCAACAAATGAACACAGTGTCTCTGGAAATAATCAGAGGAAAATAGGCCAGATATCCTGCTTTCCTTTGCCAGACCTCTCTGTAATTGAGTCACCGGGCCCAGCAGACATGTGTAGAGGGGAGCTCCTTTTGGCTGATGGTATTTAGCCTTCCTTTGATATCAGATGATTCAGCGCAGCAGCCCCTCCAGAGGTAGAGAGATTTAGTTCTCAAGGCTGTTTCAGGGTTTGATGGAAGGATTTCCCTGCAATGCTATAACCTCACGTAGACGTGTAGGATGAGCAAGTGCTGGCTGAGAGAGGTTCACGTCCATGCGTATCTTCTACATTGAGGGTCACTTCCTGTGTACATACTACTCGTCTTTGATGTGCGAGAGCTTCCCCTCCGCTCTCTCTTTCACTTCCTCATTGTCTCTCTCTCTCTCTCTTCCCTTTTTACAGCTCTCTCTATCTCACTCTGTCACACTTCGGCGGGTCGACAGTCTGGTTGGCACAGAGCTCGCGGCATCAAAGAGGACAGCCGACAGCTCAAAGCGTCCCGTGACAAAGCAAGCTGAGACAGTGGAGAATTATCAAGCACAAAAATGTTTCCCTGTCTTCTTGCTAATAGAGGTCATACAAAAGGATAAAATATGAATCTCCGGCTGATTCTGAGCACTGAGAGAAACATGAGAGGCCGCTTGGTTCAGGGGTTCCTGCCATTCAGACAAGCTGATGGAAGCGCACGCTGGTGTGAGATCAGAGGAGCGAGTCCTCAGATAAGGACACGCTCACACTGAGGCACAGATGATGAGGCGTGTGAGATCACAGCAGAGACACGCTCCTCCACAGCCCTTCCTGATGTCACTAACGAACGCAGAAGCAGAAAAAAAGAGTAGACTCACTGCAGTCTAATGTGCTCTTCACTGACATGCTGTTAATGGCAACAGGTTCATCTGCTTTATGGAAAACTGCTCTTAAACTGCTTGTCAGACTGTAATGCACGCCAGATTAACAAATGAGACTTTTTGCCATTAGTGCAGAAGAAAATACGGTGAAAGGCACGACAGGAAAGACCATACTGATGGCACATGCAAACAGACAAAACAGAAGCAAACATCTTGACCAATTTCACAACACGTGCACAGCCCAAAGAAACAATGCTGCAAAGTGAGAAAACACAACCACAAACAGAAACGCTGCAGCTCTCACAGACGATGATGGAAGCTGCTTCCAGGGGACGGTAAAAAAGTGATGAACACAGCTGCTCGCTGCTGCCGCGGTTTTTCAAGTTACTGAAGTCATCTTCTATCTGTGAGAGGAAAAGGAGCTACAAAATTCAGTTTTCGCTGAGACAACCAGGGAGTCACAGCCGCGGTCGTCGCTTTTACAGTCGCAGGAGGCAGTTTGTGTGCCGCTAGCAGCTTCTCTGTGTGCGGTTTCTCACTCTGCAGCTCTTTTTTCTGAATGCTGCTCATGTGGTGCAGAGCACGGAGCTCTCAGGGCCACCACATCAAGGAGGCAACGCTTGTCAGGCTGCATCAGCACTGCCCAGCCTAGCAACATGCTAACACTTAGCATATAGGCGGGTTACTTTCGCAAAAAGTGGAAATTTGCTGGTGAAAATAAAAAAAAATCAATTTAGATCCCAAAAACACTAAAAGCTAACAAAGGTTGAGATTCTAAGCTGGTTATACAGCTGCTGCATTCAAATTAAACTTCTGATAATCATAAACCACGGCTGCATGAGTCTTATCTCACCTGTGCTTTGTGTGTCAGTATTTGTTTTTTTGTACAAAGTTCAGCTGATAAGGCTGCCAGAGGCTGGCGGCACAGAGGAAGAATGAATAGAAGCCATGCTTTGCATTTTAAGCATCAAAGCAGCAGGACTGGTCCTGCAGGCGGGAGAGGTGACAGCTACAGCTGACCGAGGCTCGGTGCCTCACTGCTAACAGACGTGACTGACAGATCGTATCTTCCCCGGGCTTCACAGTCCTGTGTTTGATCATGAAATGGGCGTCGGCCACTTTAGGAGAGCGTGCTGGAATCAGGCTCAAATCCTCCCAGGTGAGGTTTATTGACAGACTGGGCGTGGAGGTGAGAGGTCAGCCATCTTGGGTGATTCAGTGAGGTTTTTTACGAGTGCAAAGAAGGCAGTTATGAAAGGAAAATTACTGTTTAAAATCTCAGCCTTGCTGGGGAATTTCTGGGGAGGAAAGGAATAACTTACTCTAAATAACCAACTAACTAACTCTGACTCACTGGTTCAACAAATCAGGCAATAAACTGCACATTAGGATGAGAGCTACAGATTATTTACATTAACTTATCATCTATAAATCATTTTTCAATGAATCCATTCATTATATGGTCTATGTATCATCCTACATTGCTTATTCTATCAAAACAAGAGTTAAAAACTCAAACGGATGCATTTTTTAATTATCTATATGTAGATAAAATGATGGTTGATTAGTAAAAATCAAATAATTTCAGCTTTATTTCACATACTAAGAGAGCTGCTAAGGAGCCAGTGGCATGAATGCTCTTCAGCGCAGGAATATGAATCAAAGAGTAGGAACTGACAGTATCAAGGATCTTCCTGTGACTCAGTTTCACAGCAGAAATGACATCATGCTGCTAACCACAGTCAGAAATCAACAAAATCCTGCACAGACAAACAATTTCAGCTTAGAAGAAAACTCAACCAACGCGTTCAAAAATGCAACAAAACAAATTTTCCCACTTTGGTTTGAACCAAAGGAAACAAACGTCGATTCCACTCCAACAGCTTGCACCACCAATGGTGCGTCTAACAGGAAGTGACACAACAGGAAGCTGCTGCACAACAAAAAATGCAAGAAGTAAGCTGCCACAGAGCTGCTGGCTCCCATTTCGTCTTTATGGCTGAATTCAAACGTCCAGACTTCCTCAACATTTAATGGTTTCTGTCCACCGAAAAGTCAGCTGCTGCATTGATGTTGTCGTGCTTCCAGCCTCAGACATATACGTGTAAATACAGGAAGTGGAGCTGTCGTCACCTGGAAGTGAAAGATGCCGGCGTATCCCTGGTCAAAGCTCTGCCCGTGAGGGACCACTCTGTGGAGGAGGTTGTCGTTTAAGGTCAGCGAGGCGATGGCCGCCAGCAGCCAGCAGTCCCCTGTGGACACACACAGTTTTATTACTGCGGATCAGCCCTGAGTGCTGGAAATCAGGCCTCCCATGATGCATTTGGTTGATGATATACATCTAGTTGGCTTTGTGGACTAGTTTTAGGCATACTTTTTTATTTTCTACATTTTTTATTGTCTATTTGTTCTTTTCTTACCTCTTTTTATTCTTGCTGCTGGAGCACATAGATTTCCTCAGCATGGGATCAATAAAGTCTTATCTTATCTTAATTTATCTTACTTCTCGCTGGGATTTTTACAGCCAGCAGCAATATGCTTCAGCCTTGTCCAAAATGTCCAAATGCAAGAGTTCCACTGACTAAATCTTGACTGAAACTAAATAAAACGACTGAAATGTGACTTTGGCAGCTCATATCAGGTCAAATTCACAGAGATCAAACTGGAACCCGCTCAGTGGGAACGCACTCACAAAACTGGAATTCACCCAGTAACGGCTCAGTAAAGGCATGAGTGTGGAACTGTGTTTGAACAAGCTTCGCCCTGTGGGAAATGGGAGAGGCACTTTGTTCCAGTGGACTTAAGAGAGGAGCTGAAACCACCACAGCTCCGCCATCAGTCACTCACAGCGGGGCGGGGCGGAGCCACAATGGACGCCGTGTTGCAGAAGTGTCTCATTGGAGGACGGGAACACCCTGACTGACTGTTTTTTTTTTTTTACCATCCAGCTTTCACACACAGGCTGCTGCGTGTCGTCTAGATAACCTCATCCAAAATAAAAACAGTGGTCTTTGTTGTGTTATCTGACCTGCTGGTGATCAGATCCAGAAGTGCGACATCGTGATCGGTTTTATTCTCACGTCTGTGTGTGTGTACTCTCTGAATGTTAGCGCCAGAGATCGTGATTGTTTTCCGTACTTTCATTTCAGCCACTGTTACTCAGGACTGTTACATGAAGGCTGTTGCACTCTTATCTGTCATATAATCTGTAAACAGCGGCTGACAGCAGCTGGCGGGCTGTCTGACAGATACCTCCATGGCACTGATAAGGACCCCTCAGCTTTGGTGCTTTAGCCTGTAAAACAAAGCAGAGCATTTTGTTTCCTGCCTCAACATTTTTGGGGTTCTTGTTCTGCAACTCAGCCACTCCTCTGGGAGTGGGGGGGGGGGGGGGGGGTCGGGTAGAGTACTTCATTTTGAGTCGTTTCCTGTGTGGCCAGAGCCACTCAAACAGAGAGAGGCAGGCCTTGTTTACAGATGTGAAGCAGGGAAACAAAGCATGCATTATAAATGGGGCTCTGTGTCGAGCAGGAAGCATCTCAGCTGTTAGAGGTGCTGTTTAGGAAGCTGTTCATTCTGCTCCGTTTCTCTTCTGCTTCAGGCTGTCCATCTCGCGCTGTCGCTCATATTCACTTTGCTCTGTTGACTTTGATTGCTCGTTTTTCAGTCCTCACAGCAGGTAACCTGTTGACTATGGGCCTCAGCCTTACTAACATACATGCAGCAGGAGCTGGTTAATGGTTGGGATGGTCTTCTGTGAAAAGTATTCAGGCTCAATAATCTTGGCTAAGATGCAATATTTAAAGGGGACTTGCACCAGTGTTGTGCGTTAACTAGATGCATGACATTTGAAAAACATGCATCCAAAGAAGAGACGCTATCGAGAGATGCTGTCCTCTGCTGCTTCTTTAAATCTGTCTCTCCCAAGTCCCCAAACTTTATGGCAGTGCAGTACTAAAAGGGTAAAGGTCCTTTAGTGACTATCAATTTATAATGGCCTCATTCTGCTTTAGCCAACCGGCGAAAAGGTTGTATGTTCACAAGTCTGACTTTTGTCATATCAGAGGATTCTTGTCTGTTTAATCAAGGAGACATCTGGTTGGACTTTTGGTGAATTGTATTTATGTCACTGCGGGGGATTACGAGCTGTTCAGGCACAGTGAGCTCATTGTCTTGTCATCTTCACGAGCGTGTCTGGCCAACCAGGCTGTCGCCCACGAAATATCTCGGCACACAACCCTCCATGAAACGACAAATTAAACACTCAAATGTGATGTAACATGTGAACCGGAGGTGCTGGTGGACACAGCCCGGTTAGGTGTTGCTCCTCGCTTCCAGTCTGCATGCTAAGCTAAGCTAACCTGGCTTCTTATAGCGTGAGAAGCACAGCGTAAAAACAGTAAGGAAGGCTCCGTTCCACTCAAGTGCCGACACTACCAGACACTGAAGCAGCGAAATGGAATTCAGACATCATAAATATTAATATTCACACCAGAGCTTTTTCTTCTCTGACATATTGAAAAGGATGAATAAAGTCCATCACACTTAGCAAAGATTCAGCCTTTTACTCAGCCATGCTGTCTGTGTTTCTGAAGGGAAAGCTTCACTTATGCACATGCTACATCTCCCACCGTGACATCGCAGCCTGGCCATCGTTTTCTTTTGGTTTCCTCCAGCGTTCCTCACTTCAGCTTTCCACCAGATTAAATCCGAGCTATTTCTCTCCTGCCCTCCACTAGCTGACTCACGCTGTAATAACGGCGAAACTGTTGGGAACTCTGCCGGCTGGGCTTACCTAGAGCTCCCTGGCAGATGTCCGTGCGAGTGGCTCCGTCCATGATGAACTGTGGACGCTTGCAGAACTCCTGTCGAATACACACGTGAAGAAAAACACATCAGTGCTTTGCCTTTGGATGCCCGTTTCGCAGACATGTTCCATCGGCTGTCAGTCTCATGCTGGCGAGCACAAAGAGCCTAATCCACAGAAATGACACAAAACATGGCTGATACACAGGTTTCAACAAGTCTTGTGAAAAGCACCACACTGCCTGTTAGAGTATCCTGCAAAACCAAAGGTCAAACTTCTGAGATGCTAACGATGTTTGTCAGTGTCAGATTTTCTGTTGTTTGAGTGACACATATAAGATAACGCAAGTTTTAAAGCTGTTCAAACTTGTGTTTTAACTTTGACTTAGCTCGGCTTAGCTAACTTGAGCTAAAGTTTAAATCATTTTTCGTCTTTAATGCCAATTTCCGAAAGAGTTTCTTGTGTCTCTTGTCCAGGTCTGGTCTCCCAGTATCACCCTGCATCACAGATCTTCTACTCAGCATGTTGAGCGTGAGAAACCCCATGTTACACAGCTATAAAAAGACATATTCCATTTATCCTTATGCCCCACACAGCTGCACACAACCCATGAGGCACATGGGTGAATGCACATACACACACACACACACACACACACACACACGCAGGCTTAAAACTCTCTTTTTCAGCACACGTTTTTGGAGAAATGTGAACACCATGAACCCTCTTACGCAGCGTAAATATTACAGATCCTGCGCATGCATTATAAAACATCGAGACTTTTTGGAGAGAGGAAACTCTGCTGGAGCTGTACGACACACGCATGTTAACACACGTGCTCGTCTACACGCTCAAATGGAAGAGGAGCTAAGAGGCTGCAGTCACGATCACGACCCTGAGAGCTTTTAGGATCGCCTCGTTTGCTGCGTTACAGGACCGACGGCGGCGACCTGTCACAGCATGTGCAAATCGAACAGTAATGAGAGCGTGCTGTCCTCGGGCCTGCCGTGATAACACCTAATGAAGACAGTCCCACTTCGGTCTCTGGTGTCACCTTCGGCTGCAGGGAGCGCCGCAGTGTATTTATAATGTAGTGAACAGCGATGAGAGACTAAGACAGGCGGAGACAGGCCAGCAGGAAAGGACTGGGAGACACATGGAAGGATGAAAAGCAAGACGAGAATGCTGATATACACTCTGTCCCTCCGTGAGACACTTTCAAACTGACTTAACCGGAGCACACACATCTCCTACCAGGTGTTACTGTACCATTGAAATGACATCTACCCATCATCCCTGAAAGTTTAGTTGCCAAGCAACAGATGAAATTCAAGTCTTGGGGTAATAAAAAAAGCTCCAAGGAGCAATGAGGTGATGTCTGTTCAGAGCTGAAGTCATCAGTCAAATGTCTGGATGATCACATACAAGCTACTGTATAGTACTGGAAAATCAGGCAATCAAGCGTCTCACCGTGGGCCTCATCCAGCGGACTCCCTGGGTCTTGGAGGATCTCGGTCCGAGCTCGTTGAATCCTAGAGACGATGCGGCACAAGGGAACAAACTATCCTCGAACAGCCTCCCGCTCTGGAGGCTCTGGGCTCTCAGACGCTCAAAGTCCTGGCCCAGAAACTTCACGGCGTTGTGGTTCTGCCCCAGACCTTGCTCACGGTCCCACTGGCTCCTCAGCTTGGCGGCCATGCCCGTGGCGTGAATGCGCTCCTCCATCCTGAGCTTGTGGAGTTGACAGTGTGGGTTCAACTGTCACTCTCCGATGGATGTTTGTGTGTGCGGAACTACAATATGACGTAAAGATGTGTCACTAATTAATGAGGCAGCCGTGACTTATTGCAGCTGCAGTTTTGATGTAAAGCACTGCAGCACTTCTGACGTAAATCCGATGAAAGGTGGCGATGGCTTCAAGGTTCAATCATAAATCAAAATAAAACATCAGTACCCATTAAAAACTAATAAAATATTGATGGGACCAGGCCACTGCTTGATCAGGGTTCCTGTGGTTGCTTTCAATGCAATAGCAACCACAAGTGTAGAGGCTCAAAAAGCAAAAGCTTTACAGGCTCAAGTCCTCACAGTGAAGGCAGATTTCGTCCCAGTGAGCGACCAATCACAGGAGTGCAGGGTTTTGGTCCGTCCTTGTCGCACCAGCAGCTAAAACCCTAAAAGAAAAGAAGTTAAAGATCAGACACTGAACAGAGGAAGTACTGAGAAAGTATGCAAGTCTACAAATAGCTCTATAGGTGTGCAGGCAACACAGGCAAAAGCAGCGGCTGTATTCACCCTCACTGCATGCATTCAGGGTTTAAAAGACAAATGAGCCCTCCCTGTTTCTTTTCAGTCAACTGTATACACACATGCTCGCTTTGCATAGCAATGGGATTAGTCACAGTAGGCGGTAGTGCTACTTTTACTGTGTGGTGCCAAATGTGTACACAGTGTCAGTCAAAAGCATATTAAAATCAATGATTAATCACACAGTTGTATTAACAAACCGGTGGATTGCAGCTCTGTGTGTGCGTATGTGGTACATGGCTGACACGGGGTGTGGTTTGAATCTGTGAATCTTGATGCACACTGAAGGCAGCACGAGGCCCACAACAGGCAAAAGCTCTCTCCACCTCTTTAATTAAGCAGAGGAAGTGTAAACTGTCATTAGTGCCACCGAAGCTCCTGACAGAACTGGAGCTTTGTGAGCGGTTCATCTCAGTTCGTATGTCTTTGTAGTCCTTCGCTCTGCTTCTGTCTGTCTCTCTCTGTCTTTCTAGCAAAGGGAAGACTCGTGTACACAAAAGGCCGGTTTATTTTTAACATCAACACGTCTCTTTTTTACTACTATCCAGTCTGAACACTCTTCCTGTTTCAAGGCTTGGCTGTCAGTCACAACAGAGGCTAGAGAGACTCATTAGCTCACTACCCCGTTACTGTTTCCACTGCACGCGGTGAACCACACCCAACCAAAACGGCCCAGTTCAGTGCCTGAAAAATGTTCCTGCTAACAGAACCAGGAAACAGGACATGTAGCTGCAACAACAGGTTTCCCAGTCCTGAGTTTAACAGATGTGTTTTCTAATGAGAACTTCAGAAGATTCAATGTTTTTACTACAGTTTCCTCTCACCACCACTACCAGTTCTACAACTATTATTAGCCTAATGCTACAAGGTTAGCTTGTTCTTGTGAGTTACACAAAAGGTGTTCAACGCGACAAAGATTCATTTGACTGAAGTTACGTCTTATTCACTATATTGCAGGAAATATACATGTGCGACTAATAACATTAATGATGGAGACATTCATTTTCAGTGTCCCAGTTAACACATCAGCTAGCAAGCAGGCTCAACACATTTAGAGAGGACAAAGTCATGATTAATTATTAAGTTGTTACTAATTATTAAGCGTGCTCTTCCTGCTACGACTAGTCAAAATGTCTAGTGTGAAATTGGACTGTGGACTGGAACCAGTGTTAATTCAAGTTATGCCAAAGTTATGACAAATGAGGCTACAGCTAGCAGTGCTAGCTAACAGTTCTAGCTAGCTGGCAGAGCTACCGCTGCAAGTGCTGTGACTCCTAACCCCACAATATCCAAACTATTAGTACTACTTAACTGTTTTTATTAAAAGGGGGGGGGGGGGGATGCGTTTAATTCTTTCCCTTTTTTTGACCCATCCATGGTCAGTCCTTCCTCCACAGCAGACCAGGAGCCAGGTGGGCCAGTCGACCAGCACCCGGGGAGGATATGGAGGATACCCCAGGTGAACACAGGGAGAACATGCAAACTCCACACAACTCCTTTTTTTCCTCGAGCAGCAGGCACCAAGGGCATGGTGGAGGACACGCCCCCAGCGCCCCCAGCGGGATTCGAACCGGGGACCTTGTGAGGCAACAGTGTTACCACCGAGCCACCTACCGCTAACAGTAGTACTACAACTTCACAACAGGTTTTTTTGTTACTGATCGAAATGTTTCATAGCTTGAAGTATGGAAAACTGAAGGGGTGATAGCTATCATTGAATGTTTGTACTTGTCAATCATGATTACTGTAACTGTAACTATTACTGCAGATCCGATAAAACACCTAAAAAACATATGTGAGCTTTCATTACTGTACAACAAACAATAACCTGTTCCACTAACTTGGAGACCATTTGGTGGTTTTTATCTCTGCTGCATGTTATCAGGATGCAATCTGCCCCACATGAGTTCAGTCTGACTATAATGAATATTTAATTTCCTCTTACATGTGAAATGCACTTATATACCCCCCTTGTGCACACACACAGATATCCTCCAACTCAGTGCAGGTAGTGACATGTATGAGAAATGACAAGCAGCAGACTGCATGTTCAAACACATAGTCTCAAAGCTTTATGGAGATTCTGATGGAGTCAGGAAATGCAACAACTCTACGGAAACATACACATGCACCCAAGCATAACATCGTGTGTTTATGTGCTGTGCCACAAGCGTGTACTGAAATACCTCCAAAGGCATGAGCATGACATTTTCTCCGTTACAGACTGTGTACTGTATTGCAGCCATATGGTCAGAAATAAACTTTGCCACATGAGGAATTAGGTTATATACGTGTTATGTTATTGTTAGCTGTTATTATGCAATTAGAAAAAAAGATATGGGTCATGCAGCTATAAGGGGAAAACACTCAGTAAAGACAGAGATGAGGGGTCACATGAGTTTAGCCGCAGGCACACAAGGGTTTTGAAACCAATACAAATGTCAGCTCAGAGTGTGTCACTGCTGTTTTTCTGCTGATGCGTGTCTGCGTCGTTCCTCCTCACGACAGTCAGAGACTCGCACCGCTTAAATGCGCTCTAATAGTAGGCTACCAAACTAATGCCTGTTTGTGCTATGAGTAAGCATTCTGGTCACCTCTGAGGTATTTCTGCACGCAGGGTTCATGCTGTGAACACTGTGAAATGAAATATCCAGAGTGTCTGGAGAAAAATAGACCTGCAGAGAAACCGGACACGCACAGTGTCCAACAGGAGAAATAAGCGCTGACTGGCGGAGTGATCTTTATCAAAGTTGCTGCGATGAAGAAATGGGCTTAAAAACAGGCTGTGCATGTAGACAACGCTATCGGGTCCCTTACATGTTTCACAGCATACCCTGGCGCATATGAAATGTTTAGATGGACATGTGGCTCACATAGATAAGCATGTAGCTCTGATGGGGGGTGGGGCCTCCGAGAGGAGGTGAAATGTCCAGCTGTCAGAACTGCAACTTTGTCAAGTTGAGCAACGCAAACAGCTGGCAGACCGATCTCTCCTCTCATCAAATATAATCCCCGCACACACTGAGCAGAAGGGCGGACAGAAACGCAAGAGGATTCATGCAAATTACCGCGGAGCACTGACAGATTTCATGCTTTTATGGCGAAAGTTGCATGCGAGTGGTCTTGAGCAAGGAGTTTGGTTTACATATGTTACAGTTCTCACAATGCAGCTGCTCACAAACATGTGTTAAAAAAAAGAAAAAAAGTTCAGGCCAGTGTGTCAAAAGCATTTCAAGATATCGATCTTATAGCGGCGCATCGCCAAAATACTGTTGATGAAGGATTTTTATATTTACCTTGCCGGGAGTTTCCTTTAAAAGGCAGATATTTAGACATTCAATATGCTGCTTCAGTGTTTCTCTTCCCTTCCATGTCTGGCGTGGGCTCGTCCCCTCCCCTGCTCTCCACCAGCGCCTCGAACACAGAAACGCCCTGCTGCCTCTGCTCTGATTTATTGGCCCTAATGCGCCGCGCTCCGCAGCGCGTCTGCGCACTGCCCGCTGGTCATAAACGCCCCACTGAAAGGCAGGGCTGTTCACACACTCTGCCCTCATGGAGCTGTTGACTTCAGAGCAAAGCCAGTTCAGTCTTATTTACATTTATGTACATTGTAGCAAATTATTCTGGCATTAGATAAAGTTTTAACAAAAACAAATTGCGTTTACATAAATTATTATGGGAGACAATGTGTACATATAGCCTTGCATTTCTCAGGGCTAGAATATAGCTGATTATATTTAGCTGCTTCTCTATAGTTCTGAACTTTACTTACATTCCAAGCTACTTTAAACTTAATTTAAGAGGAAAGACTGGTCCATTTATTACTCCATATGTATCTGTTGCAGTTTACAAAATAATTACACAAACATACATATTAATGCATCGGTAACAATACTACAGTAATATTCTGCAGCATTATGAGTGCCAACTTTGCAAACTTTAAGTATAATGTGTAGGCTAGATAATACCGCTTTACTTTTACTTTTGAATACAGAACTTTTACTGACAGTGATATTCAGTTGTTTTTTCTCTTACCAAACTTCGATAGTTCAATTATTATAGAAAACGGAATATTTTAAAGTTATTTTACCAACCCGTAAAGAATGATTATGGGGACGACAAGCATCATACAAGCATTAAACACTGACATCTAGAGGCTATAATTAGTAAATGCCATGTTCTCGTTTCGAACCTCATGTCCCAGCAAGCAGTGCGACACGGTTCTTCCCGTCATGCTTTGCACTAGTTACGTCCTGCGTCGCTCGCGTGTCTTCCGCTGCCGCCGTTGTTCCATTGAGAGAAATTCAACATGGCATCCGACGGACCGCCGGGTACCGAGTCCCTCCCGTCCGATTTAGGGAGTGCTATTGCGGCATTGAACACATGGAGTCACCCGGAGCTTCAGTCCAAGCTTGCCGAGCTGGGAGCGCCCACGATGGGTAAGAAAATTCTGGAAAAGACTGAGAGCTCTCTGGAGGAAGGACTGTGTTTAGCTAAGTCAGTTGCTAATGCTAGCTAGCTAAACGCAATGCTTCCGTTGCAATAAGCCAAGGCTAGGCCCGTGGTGTGTTTACACTCTTTGAAACACATATTTGCTATGTGTTCAAGTCAGCAATTTTCTAGTAACGAGCCATGTGTTGAAAGCAGCACCAGAAACATATATCTGGTCCTGTAGTACAGTTGGTAGCCCATGGATTTAATTAGCTTGCGGGCTAACTTCAAAGGGCCATGTAACGTTAAGCGCTAGCTAGCAAACTTCTCTGATAGTCAGTTTAGTGTTGTTGATACAGTGTAGTGAGGCAATCAAACCTTACAACCGTGCAAGTGTCCGTGCAATGTTAAGTCATGACTGTTGATAACGATGGAGTCTATATTTCTTCCTTGTATGAAGTTTGTTTTTTGCCATTGTCAGGTCCCAGAGAGGAGCTGATTGACAGACTGAAGAGCTACATGATGCAGGTAAATGCAACTCCAAAGTCAGTGCCTTTGGTTTTAACCATGTAATAGCATCTCTCATGTAGGAGGAGTTTTCTACCTGTTAGCATTGACATGTTCCACCTTCTCGATGCCATTAAAGAAAAAATGCACATCTAACTTGTTGGATACTGCTGCTGTAAAAGTCTTTCTTTCATTTGTGTGTTTCTCTCTGCAGACTGGGATCCTCCTCAGCAAACCTAATGATGACAAATCAATGGGCTCGCAGGTAAATGACACATGACAAACGGCAAACTTAGCTGAAAATGTGTGAAACCTTTTTTAATGTACATTGCAGTTAACTATTGGTGTGATGTGAAAGCTACATTAGATTCATGTTTTATGAATAAAGGAATTTTCCTCCCCTCTCGTCTGCAGGTGCCAGGTATGCCTCCCATGCCCCCGATGCCCATGCCACCCATGCCCCCTGGTATGGGCATGCTCCAGGCTATGACCATGATGCCTGGAGGCCCCCCTCCACCCAGCATCCATATGGGCATGGAGCCCCCCGGTTTGCCTCCTCCAGGCCTTTCACAGGATGATCAGCTGAAGATGGTGCAGCAGAGAGCGGCCATGGTGTTACAGCAGGAGGAGAGAGCCAAGCAGCAGGTGAGGGTGGATCCACTTGTTGCATTCAGATTTGCCTTTAACAGCATAAACTCAGTCTGTGAGATGGTAAGATAAAGAAAAAAAAAGGTTCTTCAAACATCTTTTCCCCCAAGCAGCAGTTCAGTGCTGAATTGTGTCTTTGTCTCACAGGGTGATCCCCATGTCATGGATGAAAATGATCTTCTGGAGCAGCAAAAGAGGGTGAGATAGCAGACACAGTCCACCTGTTAAATAAAGTCACTTAGCTGTTAAGGATCAGCTTCACCTCAGATTTAAAGATTTTGTGTGTAAAGTTGTCTTCATGCCGCTAAAATCATTCGATTTTTGTACATTACTGCATCAACACGTTAGAAATACTCACTTCATAACAGTTTGGGCATCTTTTTTGTTCTTCCCTGATTCCTTCCCCCCTTTTCTTTGACCATGTGCTTATATCCATCCCCTCTCTTCTTGAACATCAGGCTGCAGTGCTGCTGGAACAGGAGCGTCAGCAGGAGATGGCCAAGATGGGGGGGTCCAGAGCCATCCCCCCTGTCAGCACAATGAGAGGTACGATGGTGATGTAGTGGTCTCTTATTCCTGCTGCATGTACTCTAAGCGAGGGCTTCAGATTTCCTGTGATGTTTTGGGATTTAGCTTTTTATACCTCATGTTTGGTGCATTTGGTCACATCCTAAATAACAAACTTTCATCCCCGGCGACTTGTGTTTTTGCAGGCTTGGATCCTCGCGCGCCGCTGCCTCCTGGCGTCAGTATGATGCCGACCCAGAAACAGAGAGTGCCACCTCCTCCAGGAGAAGACAACAGAGAGGTAAGCAGTGAAAAAAATGTAACGACTTCAGTTTAGTAGTTGTTCTTGAGGAAATTTCAGTTGAGTTTCTTCATTTTTCTTTCCAAAACCTGTTGCCTAATCACACAGACTGTATTTAAAACACAGTACGTGTATTTTTAGAAAGATAAAATGACATAACGGACAAAACATAACTCTTTGCTCCAGGAAATGTAATATTTCCAACAGTTTTTTAAGACCTGCAAGCTTTTTTTACTCTTGTTTGTTGATCTCATTATTCTCCCAATTTAAGCAGAGAGCTTGACTTCAAAATCATCTGTTAAAAATACTTCTAGTTGTGTTGAAAAGGGTGTGATTGTTCTTTCCAGGAAGTTGATTTCTCATTGACCTCTTTTATTTGCTTCTGTTGCAGCCCTGGCAGAGCGACGAGGTCAGCGTCAGCGGCCCCAAGATCCCTCAGGCTCTGGAGAAGATCCTCCAGCTGAAGGAGATCAGACAGGAGCAGCTCACCGACCCCACAGGTCAGTACAGCTGCATTTATATTCCCTTTGACGCTCACTTTGACAGTTCACACTGTGTGTTTTGCTGGAATATTTGGAAAAGAGAGGACACTGGGATGCAGCTGGGATGTTGAAGCATTCGGGTTTCTAATCTGACTCGTCTGCTCCTGTTTTAATCTGCTTTTCAGAAGAGGAAGATGATGACGAGGGCGCAGAGATGAACTCCTCTGCACCAGTCATGTCTGAGACAGAGGACGATGACGGCCAGATATCTAAGAAAGATGTAAGTCTCGTCCCGCGCCGTCTTTTTAATACCAGGCAGTTGTAAGACTTTGTGATTGTGCAGGTGCACAACATGAAGTAAAGCATAAGGAGAAATGTTTCCACATGTTTCTTTAATACATAGTTTGAGCTGTAATGTTTGAATTCAGCAACCAACCCTCCCTTCAGAAAAACCGCAGACGCAGAAACCGCAAGAAGAAGAGCAAGCAGAAGCGAGCCCAGGAGAAGAAGGAGCAGCAGCAGCAGCAGCAGCAGAAGGAGGGCGGCGACAAGGAGAAAGAGAGGGAGTCAGAGGTGGAGATCGAGTACGTCACAGAGGAGCCAGAGATCTACGACCCCAACTTCATCTTCTTCAAGAGGATCTTTGAGGCGTTCAAGGTGACGACAGAGCACTGACCTGCTGTCGGGGTTTCTGCTTTGTTCTTTCAATGTCCCAGAGACAGTTCAGTCAAATACAGGGGATTATTTTCATTGCTCCCGCGTGTATTACGGCTCTGCTTTTATTTTGCTGTAATGCTGTCTGTTTCTTCTCTTCTAGCTGACGGATGACGTGAAGAAAGAGAAGGAGAAGGAGCCCGAGAAGGCCGAGAAGCAGGAGACGGCCGTGCTGCGCAAAAAGGGCTTTGAGGACGAGAAGAAAGACAGCGACGACAGCGATGAGGTTTGACTCCTTCCATCTGTTAGGAAAAAGGACCAGAAAGAGCTAAATCCTGTTGGTTAACATATAAAACACTTCTTTATGTACAGGAAATCAGACCAGACGCACCAAAACTGTCAAAGAAGAAGCTGAGGAGGATGAACAGGCTGACTGTGGCTGAACTCAAACAGGTAGATTAAGAGTAACGGTTGTAATTATGGTGATTATTAGAGAGGAGTTCCAGCTCTCTATAACCTTTCATCTCCTTTCTCCTCCACCTCTCTGCTGCAGCTGGTGGCTCGTCCAGATGTGGTGGAGATGCATGACGTGACGGCCCAGGAGCCCAAGCTGCTGGTCCACCTGAAGGCCACCAGGAACACGGTGCCGGTGCCCCGCCATTGGTGCTTCAAAAGGAAGTATCTGCAGGGCAAGAGAGGCATAGAGAAACCTCCGTTTGAGCTGCCTGAGTTCATCAAGAAGACGGGGATCCAGGAGATGAGGGAGGCCCTGCAGGAGAAGGTGGGTCACCGGGCCGACGTTCGCTCAGTTCAGGAGGAGCTCTGAAATTCAAACGTAGCTTCTGCTCTTCTCTCCGTTCACAGGAGGACGCAAAAACCATGAAAACCAAAATGAGGGAGAAGGTTCGACCCAAGATGGGAAAGATCGACATCGACTACCAGAAGCTCCACGACGCCTTCTTCAAATGGCAGATCAAGCCCAAACTCACCATCCACGGAGACCTGTACTACGAGGTAGAGGAGCTCTGACAATTCAACCATTTCTTACAGTGAAAGCATCTTCATATCCAGTGAGGAGGAGATGTTGAATCTCAAAGCCTCTGTTAACTTGTCATTTTTCCACTGCAGCCCACCAAGTGACCCTCTGTGTGTGTTTTCTGTGTCTCTGCAGGGGAAAGAGTTTGAGACTCGCCTGAAGGAGAAGAAGCCGGGCGATCTGTCGGATGAGCTGCGCATCGCTCTAGGCATGCCCGTCGGACCTGTAAGGGCCACCATCCTTTCTGTTCCCTGTGAATTCACTGAGCAGATTTGACCATATACAGAACATCCTCAGCAGTATGAGGCTCCAGTTGTGCCAAGAATGTGCTGTGGACAGTGTATCTGTACATGTCTGCTCTAGTTGCCTGTCTTATTATGTTGTTATCCCTTCTGTCTTCATCATCCAGTTGTGTCTGCCTCCTTGCTGCTGCTGTAAGATGAGAAGAAACTTGTATTATTATTATTCCGTAAGCACAGCAACAGGCTCAGGAACACAGCAGCTGGGATAATGACAGTCATAAAAAGATATACCTGTGCTGCTTTTCTTTGTTTTGTAAACGTCAGCTGCAGGCAGCAGCGGTCGACGCGGATAAATGAACGTGTTTTTAGCTCTAATAACCCCTCAGAGATTTAACCCACAAAGGATTCAGATAGAACAGCTTCTGCTTCCACGGCTTCAGAACATGTGTTGAGGAAACAGTCAGGGTCGGCGAGCTCACGCTGCCTGTGTGTCTGTCTTCTCCAGAACGCCCACAAGGTGCCTCCCCCCTGGCTGATAGCCATGCAGAGGTACGGCCCCCCTCCCTCCTACCCCAATCTAAAGATCCCTGGGCTGAACTCCCCCATCCCTGAGGTAAGACACCTTCTCCCACTGCAGACGTTTTTTTTCCCTGTACAATAAAACAACAAACCACTGATGAGTGTGTCCGTATGTTTAATTTTTCTGCTTCTTCGTCATCCTCTTGTTCGTCTGCCTGACAGAACTGTACGTTTGGTTACCACGCCGGAGGCTGGGGGAAGCCGCCAGTCGATGAGATGGGCAAACCTCTGTACGGCGATGTGTTCGGGACCAACGCTGCAGACTTCCAGGTACACACACACACACCCACACACACATAGATCAGAATTAAAATGCTGTAAGTCGTTGAACATCAGCAGTGCAAATATTTGACCAGCAGAGTCTTCGTCCACTATTGATCCTGATAAAAATGTTTCCATCCTGCTGATATATTCTGCCCAGTGTAGGACAGTTTTTAATGTCCATCATACATTTTGTCCATACTGTCCTCCCGAGTCTGCTAACAGCTGATGTGGCGTCTTAATGACATCATATACACTCGTGGAACAGACTTATGGGACTGTGTGATGTGTTCTTGTTTATGATCAGGCCAAAGCGGAGGAGGAGGAGGTGGATCACACACCGTGGGGAGAGCTGGAGCCTTCGGACGAGGAGTCATCAGAGGAAGAGGAGGAGGAGGAGAGTGACGAGGAGAAACCGGACGAAACTGGATTCTTCACTCCAGCAGACAGGTACCCGATGTGCACATTAGTGGACAAAACGTGTGAATGTTGCAGAGGCTCAAAACAAGACATCACAGTCTTTGCAATGAGCCGCGGGGCTAAACGTCGCTTCTTATCACTTTTACTGAGCGAGTGTTTGACTTATCTGTGATGATCTGCTGTGTCCGCGTGTCCTTTCTGTGTACGCACAGACACCGTTTCTGCTTCTGTGTTCACATTACATAACATTCATGTAAGCGCTCGTGGAGATGGACACGCATGGATAAACTCTGCATGTCATGTCGTGTGTTTCAGCGGTTTGATCACCCCCGGAGGCTTCTCATCGGTGCCCGCCGGCATGGAGACCCCGGAGCTGATTGAGCTGAGGAAGAAGAAAATCGAGGAGGCCATGGATGGGTGAGTGTCGCTCTGTCGCAGCAGTGTTGCTGCTTCAATCGCCCATTTTCTCCCTCAGCAGGGCTCCTGCTGTTTTAGTGCACCGCATGCTGGAGGAGCTAGGGAGCGTCTGACATTACATTGTCAGTTAACGGCTCATTGGAGGAGCTGAGAATATGAAAAACATTTATTTCCATAAACATGTCTTTAAATAAATGCTGCCACATTGAATTGGATAAATTAAATAAATATCAGGGTTTGACAAAGTCTTGAATGTTTGGAAAATGCAGTTTTCGAGGTTGGAAACATGCTTGAGTTTCAACGTAACTTGTTTGGTTTTACTTGCCAAAAGTCTTTGCACCCACTTTAAGTCTTCATACGTCATTGGATCAAAATCATAAAAGTCACTGTTGTTTTAAGAAGTATTATTGTTCCAAAGTATTTTGTATGGTCATAAGTTAACAGCCGATGTCAGAGCTGGAAGTGACCATCAGGAGGGGATAGATCATGAGTAATATGAGCTAAAACCCTCTGTCGTTTGTTGTGTTCATAGAAATGAGACGCCTCAGCTGTTCACGGTGCTCCCAGAGAGACGAACTGGCCCCGTAGGAGCAGCCATGATGGCCTCAACACACATCTACGACATGTCAGGGGTAAGACGACTCTGTGTGAGCTTGAGATGAGATGTCTGAGTGTGTGTAGCCGTGCCTTAAATCTCTTCCCTCCTCGTGTTTTCCTTCTCCGCGGTCTCCAGGCCATGGCGGGTCGTAAGGCGGGTGGAGGTCAGGAGTCACAGGGCGTAGAGGTGGCCCTGGCTCCGGAGGAGCTGGAGCTGGACCCCATGGCCATGACGCAGAAGTACGAGGAGCACGTCAGAGAGCAGCAGGCCCAGGTGGAGAAGGAGGACTTCAGCGACATGGTGGCTGAGCACGCTGCCAAACAGAAGGTACAGAGACGCTGAATCAGTATTATTAAAGTTAACGTCCTTCGTCATGTAAATAAATGTACAACTACGGTTGTAGGCTGTTGATGCAATGTGGTTTACAGTCATTTTGCTTCTCCCGTTTTGTCACATTTGATCATTAAGAGCCTCTCTTTCTCCCCTCTCTGCTCGCTCGTCACCGTACAGCAAAAAAAGAGGAAGGCCCAGCCGCAGGACACGCGAGGCGGCGCCAAGAAATACAAAGAGTTCAAGTTCTAGAGCAGAGACGCCGAGACGAAGCGCTGCGAGAGAGTGAGCCACAACAGGAAATGAAAGAGGAAGAGCCGTACTCAGATTTTAACTTTGGAGGATGCAGACTACAACACCAATCATCTGTTAGACCAGTAGCAGTAAACACACGCGTTTGTTCCTTTTTTAAAACTATGAATAGACGATTCTTTTTGACGCATCTCATGTAATCCATGTCACATGACAGCGGTGACGTGTATTTTCTCTCTTTGACTCTATTTGTCATGTCTTGGTTGTTTTTTCATGTAGCCATATCCTGTTTTCTGTTTTTTGTAAATAAATGAAGCGACGACGAATTCACAGCTGCTGCCGCCATGTTTCCATTTCGTCTGTGTGTGGGCAGTTCGTGTAAATGTTACAGGAGATAATGAGATGGTAAAATGCAAAGTGTTTGCCCAGCCTGTAGGCTGAAAGGAGGAACATGAGCACCTTATTTCCTTGTACACGGCACATTTAGGACACTGAAGTATGTTCTGTCGTAAAACTTTGGGGAGTTTGTGGGGTTAAATCACACAAAGGGGTTTTTGTCATATGATTACACACATATCACACACAGTAGAGGTTGTAAGGCTGATGCTTATCAAGGCTACTGAATTTTAATAAATATTTGAAAAAAATATATAAGCTAGCTGAACTCTAGAGGCTGGATGTGGCTAGTCTATATGTTCTTAAAATTGATAAATAGTCATATTTGCTTTCTTCTCTAGAGTTAGAAGATTTTTTTTCCACACATGTCTGGATGCTTTACACTACAGGTCGTCCAGCAGCCACTTAGCTTATTTTAATTTATCTTATTTTAGCTAATGTAGCCGCTCGACCTATACCGGAAGCGGAAATCGTTTGGTTTTTTTTCTACATATGCGCAAAAATGCGGTCCTGCGATGGGAAATGGCTAACCAGGCTCTGTCTAAAAGTAATAAAATCCGCCTAGCAACACTTCTAAAGCTTACTAATTAATAGGTTAAACTGTGTTTGTTTGCTACGCCAAAAACGTTATTAAAAAGTGTTTTACAAGGGATGTGGCCCGGACTATTTCTTGGCTGGGACCAATAACTTCCCGGATTCTCAGCTGGTTGCCTGGTAACTGCTCCGAGTCAAGACCGTCCCACCATACCCACTAAAACCATAATGCCAAATATATATGAAACATATATAATTGCCTTTAACACTTACACAGATTAATGTGAGCATTGACAGAACAAGTTTTTTTTTTTCTGTTATTTATTTTTATAAAGCGACAAGAGTTATTTCCTGTTTACCTGCTTTTTGCCCCCGCAAACGCTAATGTCATTATACTGAAACCAAGATGTCAGGGGGATTACTACATGCACAAGGGACTGAAGGGGTAATACCTTACACTTTCCAGTAATGACTCATTAATACTCGGAAACATGCAGCCTTTGCTGCTGTATTGCAATGCAACAAGCTGCAGTTCACGTTTGTGCGGCTGGGGGGCAGTAAAGGACCCCGAACGTGACAGTCACCTGATCGCCTGGGAAGCACAGTGACCTACATAACTGCTGCAGCCGCATGCTGTCTCGGTCACTGGCACACGCGCTCACACACCCAGCGAGCAGCCGTCTGCTCAAAATCAAAGGCTGTTCCCGTCTTTAAAATACATATGCTGCCAACGTTACAGAGCTGTTTGGTGATTTTTCTAGGTATTATTATACCTTTACATCATTATTTCACAGTAACACCTTTGCGGTTCGGCCATGCGCCCATTCTGGAATAAATGACATCATCTCCTGGCATGTAAGCATGTCTTACATGTGTTTGCCAGCACTCTCAGTGGTTCAGTGTGGGAGACAGACTGTGATGATACTGCCCACAGAGCTTCATCATCCACCCATCCATCCACCCAAAAACAAAACCATGAAGAGCACAATGTTTGTTCTCAAATATGAGGATTTGAAGCTTTTATTTGTTTGATATGAGGAACTGAATATTTTATAGGAATAATGATTAGAAATTATATTCAAAAATTGAGTATTTTCCATATATTATAATGCAGCTGGGAGCTGGTTAAACCCAGGCATAATGTCAAAGAATCCATAACTATGCTATTGCAAATACTGTATATGCTGCACCATACTTTGTAAATGCAAAGCCACAGTGGATCTCTGTGTGTGGGGTTAGTTGTGTTACATAAGAGACGGTGTAAACTTAATTGATTTTGACATTGGCTTTGGAGCCTGTGCAGTGTCACTTGATGACCTGGCAGATTTAGGGCGCTGCTGTGTAAAAAGTAACCCGGGATTATCTCGTGACCATGCTTTAATCTGCTTGATTCTAATCTCTTTATCAATGGCAGGGGACAAGCGTGTTAAAAAGAGCAGGGGGTTTGCACTCCCTTTAAGTCATCCGGCTGATTATCTACAGCGAGGGACCGAGAACAGGCCCGGGCGTCCAGACGGGTTCCAGCTCATTAGTGAACCAGCTGATTTTACCCACCGCCACACCTTCAATCTGAGAGCTAGCTCGCCACTGAACTCCGCTTTTGTTTGCCTGGCTGGAATGAAAACCAAACCTTCTTCTCTGGTCTGGGACCAGAATCTGAGTACGTGGGTTTGAAGTTTGAACCTGCGGTCTACAGGCCGTGAAACACACTTACCATCTATAAAACACTGGCTGCACACCATTAACAACACAGAACTGCTGGCAAGTGCAAATGTAGATCCCTGCTGTGAATAAATTGGCCTAACCAGCCAGTTTATCGCCTACACATATACACTAATTTATCACGTGTAAGCGATGTAAGTAATGCCGCCTTTAAAAGAGGACACTAGATTTAGCACTGCACTCTAATGGCATGACAAATTCAAATTAATGCCGCAGATCCACAATGCAACTCAACAGCCGACAGTTCAGCTTGAGATTATGGTGTGTTAGTCTAAAGTAGCCTCCCAACGCTAGACTAAAGTAGAGATTAGGAGCAGGCTGGGTCTGCTAAGATTGCTTCATTCAGACAAACACACAAGAATGCGACAACACAAGGGCATGACTGCTGCACAGACCGAATAAACCAGAGGAAGGAGGGAGGGCTGCAGTGTTCAGTTTTTTATGCTTGAGTTTCTATTTAACATAGCAACACATGCATGAATCTGATCCCACATCAGCACAGGTTGAGACCGAGTGTGGACATTATGAGATCAGCAATGACCTTGTTATATCAGGAAGGAAAGAGGCCAAGATGGTGTGAGCCCTCCAACCGTTTATTGAAGTTAAAACAACTGGCTTTTCTAATTTTCTGCTTCATTCGCGTGATGCATTTTGTTGCACGGTGTGCTAATGCTACATTTTTTAGTGCAGATATACAATGTTCAGGAAGGCAAGCAGCTTATACAGAAAGTCTTCCAGAGACAATACTCAGGATTTCATCAGTATTCAGTGTAATGCATCTCTTTTGCATTAGTTATAAGTAGATGCAGCTTCACTGCTGTCAATTTCCTCAATGTCCCATGATGCCTTCCTGAAGATCTGAATTATAAAGATGTAGGTTATTTTAGTCATTTTTCGTAGTCGCGGATGTTTTGCATCAAAAATGGAGCAGCACGGTGCTGTTTCATGCTGCAGTGCTGGAGTGAGAAAACCGTTCAAGTGACGTCTTAATGGATTTGATGGAGACAAACATGCAGGATAAAAGTTAAAGAGGAAACACTGTATAAACACACAACAACATCGGCTGTTCGCCGTCTGTTACATCATCACTTCCAGGGGTCACTGCAGTCGCACACGTCTGAAAACCATCCGCCAACACGTCAAGCACATAATGTGGTTGATGATCTTCGATGACTGCTGCGATAATCTGCCTATAGAGAAACGTCGAGCCGATGGCAGCCAGGCCCGCTGTGACGCCGGTGGAGTGATTAGGTCACCTTCTGATTCACATTCAGTTCCAGAGATCGTAATCATAGCCAAGCCTTTGTCACCTGAGCGTGCAAACACTACACCCGTTTCATGCTGCACTCACAGGCAGCCAAACACATGGAGAGCTGCAGCATGGTGTTTGCATCACAGGGGGAAGTGTTGCTTCCCGTTGGTGATTATAAGGTAAACAGAAGTGGGAAAAAACATGGCAGACGAGACTTTAAACTGCATTTTACCTCACAACCTGCCACTAAAAAAGGAAGCAAAAGTCTTTCCTGGACATGAAAAGCTGGACTTTCCCTCTTCTTGTCTGGTTGTCATACATGACAGTTCAGGGTAAGAGTCCAGATGTTCATACCATGAAATGAGAGGGAGCTCAATATGAAGGCTGGAACCGGTTTTACACCTTTGTATATTTGCCTGCTTGCAACAGCCGAGGGAAGGCGTGTGTGTGTGTGTGTGTGTGTGTGTGTGTGTGTGTGTGTGAGTGATGTGAGCTTGCACGTGTGTATGACTAATGGGAATCTTTTCAGCAACACCTGAGACTCCAGCCCGTGTGTCATACGGGTCTAAAATACAACAATGCACAAATTCACCCACATTGATCCTCAGTGAAACATGGGAATATGTTTTCCTGTAGAGGGAGAGTTTGATGCAAACACAAACTCACTGTCATACAAAGTGTAACTGCAGGAAGCAGTTCACAGTGAAGCAGTGAATGATGGGCCAATATCGGCACTGGGGTTGGTGGAAATAAATGTCACTGTAAGGAGGGATAGGTGTTGTTTCACTTTGCACAACCACACTGATCAACTGGCTAAGTGATGGGGTCAAAGGTCAAAAGGCAACTCTTGCTTTCTCTTTTATTTTCAAATTCAAAGAGGCCTTGTATTTGCATGGTCATAGTTAGGTTAGGTTAGTACAGAGGATGTACTGCACCATGCATGTACTGTAAATGTGGTTTATACTATATATATATATATATATATATATATATATATATATATATATATATATATGCAGTATACTATGCAGCAGAGTATAACATAAGGAAAACATTTATACTAAGACTAATAATACCAATAATAATGCAACGAATAATAAATCTATTTAACAATATTTAATATTTTTAACAATGTAGTATTTATAAATAATAATATTACTATTATTATAATTTTTATTGTATAAAAATATCAAACTATTTTATGAAACTGAATATTAAGTATACAAATTAAAATTAAACAATAATGAAATACACTTAATGAGTAACATAATAAAAAAATATTGAAATAATATTAATAAATAATCTGTCTGTTTTAAAGCACTTCCAGCCTACATGTGGTATTACTACAACCTCAAAAAAATATATGTATACTAATACACTTATCGTAGTAGAAGCAGTACATGTATATATAGCACAGTACATTTAAGAAACATGACACATATGGAAAGCCAGGGTTTAAAAAAACACATAAACATGAGCGCAGCACGCTATTGGCCAGCCTCGCTCTCTCGTGCTCTCTCTCCCTCGCGCTCGCTCTCTCGTGCTTTTACGTCCTCTAACTGAAGAGGCGTAGCTCGCTGGTTTCTGCTCATTGTGCTGCTCCGGCGAGAGAAATTTCCGCTTCCTCCACCGATAAACACCAACCAGCGCACACCGGGAAGACACGAAGTTGAGGCGGAGGGGGTAGCGAGAGGACACACGGACGGACGCGGTGTTTTACCGCCTGTCTTCGGGTACAAACCCCGACGACTGCAATGTGTTCAGTACCGGGCGGCGAATAGCACAAAACGGATCAACTTTCCGGTTGCGTTGTACGCGGGAGCGTTTTACGCATTTGCACCACCAGGAGCCTGAAAAAATAAGCTAAAGGAAGGAGGAGGAAAAAAGGACAACACACACACACACACACACGGAGAAGACAGGCTACTACGGGTTTTCCTCCCGTCGGCTCCGTCTGAAAGCCCGTTCTCAGCCTCCAGGATGTCGGAGCGAGGAGGGCTCCCGCGGACTGGGGGCGTCCCTTCGCCGCACATGCAGCCCTCCAAGCCGGTCAGCATCACCTCCAACCGGCCGGTCCACATGAACCTGTACGCTACCTGGGAGGTGGACCGCTCCTCGCCCAGCTGCGTGCCGAGGTATGTGACGGGGGCCACGGCGAAAAAGGGTGCATGACTTATCGTTTTGTGGGTGGTTGTGAATGGGAAATGACCCAATCAGTGTATTTACAATGGGGATTTTTTTTTTAAACAAACACCCATGAGTGCCTCTTTGGAAAGATTATGACCTCGCGTGAGAGGATGATTGCTGTTAACGTGACATTAACACACGGAAATTACGCATTAAAGGCAATAATTAGAAATATATTTGCTCTAATTGGGATATTTACCCGATGTGACCCTTTATGGCACCTCCAGGGCCCTTTACGGTCCTTAGACCCCAGTTTGACTACCCCATTTCACCCAGCTGCCACCATCCTGATGTTACAGATAACCCCAGCATGCCGTCTGGTTATCTTTTATACTCATAAAGATTATTTGTGTCGGGGCAGCTGCAGCATTTCCCAGAGAGCTTCAGGTCGCTCTCACCTGATCGATGCGGACGGACAGTGATGAAGCATTGGGTTGCAGACTGTCACTGCAACTGTAGGAGGGCATTTTGTTTCCATATGCCATACAGGTGTAACATCAGGCGCTGTGATTTATCGGCTTGTCGAGGAAGAGGTGACACTGCAGGCAGAAGTGAGTCATTTTTGATCAGGTGTTTTGCTCATGTTCCTTGACGTGTGTGATCACAGCAGGCTGTGATGCAATGAGTGTTGTGTACCTGAGCGCTCATGTAGACAATGCAGCAAGGGCACAGCAGGCGAGACACCTTATCCACCTTGGCTTAGCCCTAAACAAAGACTCTCAAGTAGGCTCCTTTGTTCGACTGTAAAGGGATTCAGCCGCGATGGTTTCATCTGCGCGACAAGAAGCGTATTGGATGTGATGTCTGTCTCCAGCTCAGGTCGTCCTGCTTGTATTTACGATGCCCGAGTAATAACTGAAGTCATGAGTTTAGATTCAAGGTCAAAGGTTAAGTGGCGTGACCGAGGTGCCGCTCATGTGATTCACAGCCCCGGCTTGAGTTGAAGATGGATCGTGTTAGAGGAAGAGGAGCGTGTGAAGGGAAATCGCAGTTTTCACCTGTTAAACCAGGCTTGTGAATCTGCAGCCTCTCAGCAACATGCACGAAATGTGAAGTTCTCCCTTAATTTTTATCGTTTTTTTCTAGTCAAATGACTGAACGACGGCCTTCCTTATGAGCTCAGATGTTTAGGTTACTGAAAGCAATTAGTGGGAATAAAGCATGCTGGTGAAAGCATCATACAAAGCTCGCATGCTGACATCTTAATCCTGCTTTCTAAAATGCTTCGGGGCTTTTCTGGGTTAGAAGCAAAGCCTCAAGGGTACATTTTGCTTCTTAACACACATTGCTTTTTGGCGGCGTGCGTCTGTGTGTGTGCTTGTGAATAAACAATACAGTCCTGGATCTATATTTTGGAACAGCTCACATGAATAAAACATCCATTGTTAGCCTACATTTGAGATATCTTTCCTCCTGACCTTTCCTTTGAGATGCGGATTATTACCCTCTTTGTGTTCGCGAGCCGATTTTGAATATTTTGTGCTTCCAAATGTGATTGTAGATGTTTTTAGGACCCTTTTTTCCAGCGGCCGTCACGGTCCGTCAAATGTCTTCGATTTCACTGCGGTTGCAGCAGCAGAGACAGACTCGAGGAGCCAGAAAAAGGGGGATGGAGAGAGGATGAGGCCGGGAGACGGGAGAAGAAGCGGTGGCTCTGTCATCTACATTTAAATAGGATTTCTCACAGACACAGGCAGGAGGAGTGTACTCAGAAACGGTTGTGACAGCTAATCTGTGGCTTCCAGAGCTCCAAGAAACTGCGTCTAACAACAGACTGAAATTCAGCTGCGATGATGTTTTGCAGTCAGCTCAGTATAGTCTGTTTGCCTCTTGCTTAATCTTTGTTGTTGCAAGAAGGACTCTGAACTCCCGCCCCCCTCCAGCTGAGGTGTTGCTGCTCTAACCTCTTCCTGTCTACCCAAAATGCCACTTGGTATGCTGTTTATGTGGCGCTTGTGTCAGGACTGTTTGTTTTTGTGGCGTTTTTGGTCATATTCAGCGGGGAGTAACAGGAAATATTCAAGAGTGAGAGATGATATCGCGCTTGAGCCTTCGTGAGTTCAGTGTCTCGGTATCAGAGCAACCAGGATACTACGAATATTTGTCCTGAAGGGCACAGAAGCTGAAATCAGCTCCACCCTTCCTCGTGTCCATCAGCGCGGTGTGAGTGCCTCTGAGGTCATGTCTGAGTTCAGCCTTCCTGACCTCCGGTTCTATTCTTTACTACAGAGGAATAAATCATTTCACTGGCTCCAGACCAGCTCTTGCAGCGTGCTGTAGTTGGTGATTCCTCTCTCCGCTGTCTCTTCTGGGTTCTGCAGTGTCATCAACACACACACACATACGGGTGCTTGGCACTATCCTCTCTGCTCGCTTCACTGCTTCTTCTGCCTCACCTCGGGGGATGAAACCTTCATTTTCTGGCAGCCAAATAATCCCACTGATGAGTACAGTATCTGCTCTCCCAGGCTCCAAAGCCTCACCTCAGTCTTATCGAGGCTGTAGTGAATAAAGATGAGCAGCTCTCAGGTGTATTTAGTGTTGCTGTCGGGTAGAATGTCGACGGTGCCCGTCAGCGTTCGCACCACAAATGGTTCGGATTCCAGCATCCAGCATAGTTTAGTTAAGGCCTCCCTGTGCAGCTACTCTGCTTCAGGTATTCCAGGAATGGGCCCTGTCACAGAGCTCATCGCCTTGCATTGTTAAAGGTCTCCTCAAAGAGCTGAGTGGAAAGTCCCTTGACTCAGGTCCATAGATGGATGCCGGGCTTCAGTGTGGCTTTCAAGCCACGAGTGAGTCTTTTTTCCTCAGAGAAACCACAGATCCACAGGAAGGATTTTGGAAACGGGGTAACATTTGGACCACAGACGAGGAAACGTTTAACCGTTTTGACTTGTGAGTCCTTAAAATGAATCTTAGTCTCCGCCCTGACACATTTAACATGTTCCATTACTCCGTTACTCAGTCCAGCTCCGTTAGAGGTGCCTTTAAACACCTCCTAATCCTCCGCACCCATACTTCCTGTCTCCTTCCTAACACGTCCAGAAGTAGAAAACAAGACAATCAAGCAGCCCTATAATTTGGAGGTCTTTATTTAGCAGCTAGCTTAGCGTCTGTGCCTGCAGACAGCTCTCCCGTTGCACACCTCCAGCTTTGAATGTGGCCATAACAAGCCAAGGGGGCTTTTACCTCAGGCTGCTAGCTAGCATGTCCAGTCTGTCCACTGAATGCAGACAAACCAAACTGATATCAAGCGTTCATCTAACTCCCAGTTAGTCTTGCATAGCCAGACTGGCTGAGCCAATTATTGTTCTGGTGTGGAGGGAAAAATGCTCTGGCTTGTTTGTATTTCGGCGAGGGTGCACTGCAAAATAGTGCCAGTGGGGACTTGTTTTGGTGCAACATTTGCATGTTGGGAGGCGAGAGTTAAACATGAAACAACAATAAAATGGCTAAATCCCCGAAAAAGTAACAGCTTGTTTATGTGTTAGCGGTGAGGTTAGGTTTAGGCTAACTTGCCATTTTTAGCATAGATCAACATGTAGGTTCCTCGCAGAGGTTGTTGGAGGGTGGTGGTGGTGTTGTTTCCTGTAGTGACGGGGATTTTGAAAACGGTAACACGCAGATAGCGGAAGGGCCTGCCAGGCTTATACCCACAGTCATCTGGTGAGTCAGACCAACTCCCAGTAAGACGGCTCACAAATCAGCCTTGAAATGTCAAAGTCACAGAGCGTCACTGCCGTTAGTAACACCTGATTTTCAGATTATAGTACCTGACGCAAACCTTTTCACATACTTCACAGAGCAGCTGACTCAGATTTCCACAGTGGAATATGTTTGTCAGGAGCCCTCCAAGTGTTCACTTCATGCATCCTAAAATGTTTGTAATTTGGCAATTTAATCCAGTTCTGCTCTTGAGCTCTTTGTATGTTCCTCCATCAGCTGAAAGACGGATGATTTAGAGTTAAAAACAAACAAATAAAAGCGAACAGCAGGGTCATTGCATTAAAAATAAATGCTTATCTACTCACCTGGTAATGAATACTGTTTGCATGAAGAAGCGCGCTGCAGAAATGCAGGATGTTCTGAATTATACATCGTGCATTTGTTAGACTCCTCTGCTAATTGCCCTGCAACACAGCGGGACGACCCTTGTCCCTGGAGCGTTAGCGTTACATTAGCCGCCGTGGCCCCTGAACCCAGGGCTGCTGAACTCGCAAATGGAAAGAAATGGACAGAGCGCCAACATCGCCGTCGCACACATGCACGCACACACGGACGGGCTGTAGCGTTCATTAAGAGGCTTTGGTTTTACTGTGCTGCTCGTTCTTCCGCGCAGCTGAGTGGCCGAGAGGTCTGAAGTTTCCGCCGCGCCTCAGAGATGAAGGGAGATAAGTGTAAAGTGCAAACCCCCTCCTCCACCTCCTCAGCCTCCTCCTGACTTTCCATGATTATTTACTGTCTGTGATAGTAGCTGTCCAGCGAGAAATGGGAGATGATGGCGTTCATGGCCGTTAATGCCTTTAATGGTCTGTGTACCCAGTGGCTTCAGAAAGTTAAAGGAATGGATTTTATTCGTGTTACTCATAGAAATTACAATGCAGCTGAAATGGCCAAGCAGTAAAATCTCCGTAGTGAAGGGAGTCATGTTTTCTCAGCAGCTTGAAGGCTGTAAAAAAAGCTGCAGTGAAACCTCTCACCCAGCTTTAAAAAGCTGCTAACCCACTCAAAGAATTTCACTGGTGTGCCTCTCAGCGCCGTGATGGCCAAACAGCGGCATAAACGCTCTTTATAGATCTACCTAAGAATAGAATTAGCAGGATAACAGGGTCAGCTTGGAGGCTTGAAAATGAGTCAAAACACGCTAAATTCCATCATGTAATCTCGTCGTAAAGAAAAAGGCTTTCAGTTGTAAAAGTTGATATTTGGCTGTGATTACAAAATGGACATGAGTCACATGCGTGAAATGAAATCTAGCTCAAGCCAAAAAGAGGGAATTATTCAGCAGCAGCCGCCTGGTAATGATGGTGGAACCGCTTTGGATTTGGTGAGCAGACGCCACCACTGCGAATAACATATCAGTTAGGAATCATTCATTTGATGTCGCGCTGAGAGACGCCGTTTCCTCCGTTCTCACTCGTATCAGCAGAGAGTCTTTAGAGGACATCATTTCCTTTGTTTTCTAATGTGTAGACAGTTTACCTTGAAATTAAAGCACCTATTCAAGTAGAAGGTCTCCCGTATTGGTTTGCTCTCTTATGGACACAATGAAACTCAACAAGCAACTACTTTTAGGCCACAATAAACATAAAAACAACCTACAATTCATCACCAATATCCTCGCTGATATTACAGACCCAGTGTGACAAAGTGAGCAGACGAAGAGAAATCATGTGGCTGGTTGTTGGTGTTGTCCTCCTGCTGTTGTTAGTGGGTTGGGGCTGTACCTTTGCCTTCATTGCTGTGTTGTAAGGTGTGTGTTTTTGAGAGCTTGTCCCCCTGGCAGCGACCCCCCTGCTGTGGAATCGTAGAGTCCACCTGGCACCTGCACACACGCATGCACGCACGCACGCAGATTTCCATTTCGGAGGTGAGGCGACACCTCCTCACGGACAAGCCACTGACATATGCTTTCTCTCATCTGAGGTGTAAATAAACAAGGACACTGCGGCATCCAGTTACACAAAAGGACACGGTGTGAGGGAGGCACAAATCATGACAACAGGTACATAATCACGCACACACCCGCACTGCATCATGTTGTGACGAAGCCCTTTCTACGCAATCTCGTCTTCAGCCTGTTGAAACGCGCTCAGGTGGAAATACGAGATAGAAGCGCTCCCTCGTTCAGCGCACACCTGAGATTGTGTTTATTTTGCACATCTCTAAAGTATCCGGGGAGGAAGCTGCAGTTGGTTATTGCACTCCAGCAAAGATAAACAGACGTGGACTCAGAATAAACCATAAAGCTCACTTGGAGCAACACAACGCCACCTCCACTGCGTTATCCTCAGGTCCATGCAAATAATGCGTGCACACGTGTGTAATCTGCAGCTCAGGTTACTCACTGTTTCATCTGAGTGACAACACAAGCTTGTAATGAACTTAACACAGGTTGACCTTGTCACAGCGCTTGTGTTTAAGGATTACTGACAAGAATTTAGTGACGTTTTGCAGAAGTTTGCTATAATTTACAAAATAGTAAAAGTCTGATGTCTGCTGACTTTTGGCACTTTATATTTTTTGAAATAACTAAAACCTCTACCTGATTACATAGAGGACAGTGATTAGATAACTTACCCAGCATGCATCTTTAAATAAGAAGCTGTATGTGATGCTTGTCTGTACTCCAGCTAGCAGGTTAGCCAGACTGTGCTAATTCAATAACGCAGCAACACAAGCTGATGACACACATTGATAAATTAATAAACGAAAGCGAAAACTAAATGAAAATCTAAGCACGCCTTTTTGTAATTGATAGTCCGCAGTCTAAGGAATTCATTCAACATTCCCTCTTGCCAAGATAAGATAGATGAGGCTGATACCAATTCACACATGGAGCCACATCCAGGAGATGGTTAGCTTAGCGTAAACACTGGATGCACTGAGAGCGCAGCTAGCCTGATAACAGTCTGCTCACTAATGAACATGTTGTGTCTTGTTTGTTTAGCCCATGCAAATACTTGAGTGTATAAACAGTCAGGTGGTGGCAGGCCAGCTGTTTCCAGCTTGTTTTGCTAAGCTAAGCTAACCGTCCTCATAATCAGTGTATAGGCGTGAAAGTGGTATTGATCGTCTGACTCTTGGCAGCGATATGTTTCCAAAATGTCAGACACTGCAAGTGGTAGGATTCCTGTTTTTTTTAAGAAACTGAAGCTAATGATCGAGTGAGTTCAGGTAATGGATGTTAACCACGTCAGAAGTAAAGTTACAGCTAAATTAAGACACATTACGGGAAAGCAGAGACATCCTCAGTTTTCTTTCTGTCACTGCGATGCTCTCAGCCTGCTCTGACGGCTGTATCGATGCCGGTTGGTTGATAACCAGGAAGCTAATGCGATCGCCCGTTCAGATAGAGGTTTCCTGTTCCCCGGTTGTGTAGGGTGGCGGACAGCGAGCTCCGATGGCATTGTCTCCCCACCTCCAGCTAAACTGGATTAGGCGGGTGCTCAGCTCATTAATCTGTAATCGCTTTAATGGAGGGTCAATTATATTATACGTGTGCACTTGTGTCGTGTGGGAGGCAACAAAAAGAGGATCTCCTCCTATGCTCCTAAATGAGGCAGTCTCACATATTCAGTCAAACACAGACGCATGCACGCTGGATATGCCCGTGTGTTTTCCAGTTTCTCTCAATGCGAGCACTATCTTATCTCCTCTCGCACGCACACACACGCACTCACACAGAATGCAGGTCACACGCTCGGTCTTGCAGGCCTCGACGAGAGGGGGGGAGGCCAGACAGCAGCCCTGTGCTCTGGATAACAAAGTGCAAACCAGCAAAAACACCATTAGCAAACTTGCCAACAATAACTTGTGCTCAGGGTGTTTCTTTTTTTTCAGCCCGCGACCTCGATTTGTCGAGCACACGTTTGTTGTAGTTCGTAAGCGCATGTGATGCTGGCTGCGCGTGTGTTGGGTTAGTGTAAATGTGTGTGTTTGTGAGGGTTGATTCTGCCCTCCTTTGGAAGTAACAGGCCTCGGTGTGTCCTTGCCTGTGGCTGTGGGAAGTAGAGCAAGACGGGAAGAGATGAAGAGAGGGGGAGCGAGGGAGAGAGGCTGGCACAGAATGAAGGAGAGGGAGCGAGAAAGATGACGGAAAGCACGCCAAAGAACAAGAGGTGACATTTTTATTAACACACAAGACACCTTGGTGTGCGCCTGCGAAGAGGTGGATGTATATTACATGCACTGTGGGAAATAAAAGGTGTTCACACTGTCACATTGTGGCCACCTGAACGGGAAGTCCCTGTGATGTCCCCGCAGAGCTGGTCCCCAGAAGAGGACAAATAGCTGTGTAATAAACAAAGGTGTGTGCGCCTGTCAGATCATAGGTTTTCAGGCTGTTACAGATGCGTTCAGGGAAGCATACTGTAGGTTGTAGACGTTTGCTGAAATCTGATCCAAGGAGGCTTGAATCAGGAGCAACAGGACTGGACATTTCGCTTCTTATCCAAGGGTCTTTTGCAGGTATTCAACCTAAAGACCCCACAGAGGGTCGATACCTGGTGGGGAATGCATAAGCAAGTTGTTTCAGTTCCTAAATTCACACCTCAGAGGCCGCCTGTCGCAACGTTGTCCTTTGATTTCCATCGATCGTGTGCAATTACTGTATATTCAAGCTGCCACCTCTCAAAGCAAAGGATTGTGTATACAGCGAGAAGGCGGTTCATCTCGCCTTTAACCTGTCATCAAATGGTGACGTGTTATTGTGTGCTGCTGTCACATGAAGTGCCCGTAATCGCTGCATCGCGCTGAATTCATGCCCGAACCTGCATCTCGCCTCAGCTCGGATCCTCCCTAACACGCTCGCGTTTTCTTGGGCTGTTGCGTGTTCATGCGCCGCAGCAGCCGGAGCGACATCTCTGCCTCTTTACACCTTCATTCAAAGGGTGTTCACATGTACGTGTCGGAGTGTGTGTTCTTGTGTGTTCACACTGCGCGCTGCCTGTCGTGGTGTGATTTTCATTGCAGCTGCAGAGCGTGTGTGTCTGTATTCACATTGATTTGCTGCTTTCAAGTTTCGTCTTCGCTGTATTCTTCGCCGTCTCACCTACACGTCACATCAAACAGCGGCTGAGTGTGTGTGCTGGTTTGTGTGCGCGCTGTTGTTTGTTCAGGCCGTGTGTTGCCTTTAGCAGTGTCATTTTCATTATATGTTTGGCAGCACTCAAATCAGTGTCCTGGCTGACCTTGTGCTTGTGTGTATTCTTGCTGCATTTGTGCCTCACAGGGTGCAAATCGTCTCGCCTCACCTAGCGACTTACAGTACATCAAGTAACGCTTTGCTGTGTGTACATATGTGTGTGCGTCCTGGCAGGGTGCCTTCGCTTCGGGCTAAGTGTCAGCTCATGACAGCGGGGCGACTGCTGCTCGCCACAGAGGCGCAGCAAGTGGAAAGAAATGGGAAAAGAAGAGAGAGGGATCAGGCGTCTTCAGGGAACCGTAGCAGAGAAAATGAGGAAGTGAAGGGTGACGTTTGTGTGGTTTCAGACCTCTGAACTTTGGCACACATCTCAGTAAAAAGGTCTGGTGTTGCTCATGCGAAAGACTGTCAGGCTAATTAGAAATTTGCAGGGTTAATATGTAAGACTGTGCCAGTTGGACAGATACAGTAAGGACATTGTGAACGTAGTTGCGGTTATGATCAGCAGTTTAACGTAGGGCCGCAACTAATCGATGTCCAACAATTTCCCAGAATCCTTGTTTTCGCGTATCAGTAGTCCAACAAATTCAGTTAATTATCAAAAAATGCAGCAAATCTTCACATTTAAGAAACTGGAACTAGTAAAAGTTGTTCATAAATTTCATATAATCATAGATTAGATACAAAGGAAGAATGCAAGTGATCATGCAGTGTGAGCTGATACAGGCTGATGAACGCAGCCTGCTTGCTTGCTAGCTATATTAGCTAATACATTAGCAACCCTTGCCATCCGGCTCCTGTCCTAATTCGTCCATTTGTTTGTTTGTTTATTTTATTTTATCATCTCTGTGGTGCTACAATGACAACAATAGACTCTGAGGAGCTAACTTTTATGTCACATAATGGACATGTTGCAGGGCACCTGGTCACACGTTATTGATTATTTATCCAGCATCTCATTGTCTCTGCCTACAAACCTGCTAAGCTATGCTAAATGTAGCTGAAAACATCATGAGAGCATTGGAAATCGGTCAGTGGTGGTCCGTCCAAGGCGGTGTCACAATGAATAATGGAGCGATAACAAAATGGCCTTTCAGTCTGGATGTGCAGTTAAGGTGCAGCAGAGGAAAACTGTATTTGATGCAGAGATCACGAAACAAGGCGGACGGGGGGGCTGGTGGTGGTGAGAAGAGGTCGATGAGAACGAGAAGAGGAGGGCGCCATTGTGAGAAGTCAAGGGGGAGGGAGCGTGAAGCCGAGGGTGAGATGACAGGAGGGGGACAAAGGATTCGGCTGTGAGGGGGAGAAAATGGGCTCGAGTGGATGAAGGTGAGAAGGAGGAGGAGAGGCTGATGAGAGGGGGGAGAAAAGGGAGGCTTTATCAGAGAAGGGTGACATCAAAGCTAGGGTGATTTGTTAAATGGGAAGAGGAGCAGCTGGAGCACAGGGAGGAGATGCGGCAGAGAGATGTGAGCTGATGGAGGAATTAGACTCGGCCACATGCCTCCTTCCTCCTCCTCCCTCTCCTGCTTCCTCCACATCTGTCTCCCCTCCTTGTGTTTTCACCTTTCCACTCGTCTCTCCTTCACGCCCCCCCCCCCCCCTCCCCACAGAGCCTATTTCACTGTCTACAGCTCAGCCCCCTGATCCACCGTCCCCTTCCTCCCAGTGTCTCATGATGGATCTGCCACCAAGCGCAGGTTCACCTCTGCCGCCATTGTTCCCAGAGCAGCCCACATCCAGGATGCCATAATGGCTGACTCACCTGCTGCCAATGGTTTGGTACCATCATGACCGTCATGGGTGCTGTTTCAGTCCTGCTGCGTCACGTTGCAGCTGCTTCGAGCTCCACTGAATGTAAATGAAAATGCCTCGCGTCCCTGCTAATTTTAAGTGCCGTTTTGGCTCCAAGTCCCAGCGATTTAATTGGTGTCCCTCACTGTGCCAAGGCGTGAACAGAGACGTAATGAAAGAGTTAAGCAGAGGGTAAAAACACGAAACACGAGCACAGCGCTCACTCTCCAGCGTTGGTTCGTTGTGCTTGTTGAAATACACTTTCCTCGTGTCGCTCTGTCCAATCTTTTTGTTCACCTTTGAGACATGACGGCTATTTTTATCACGCGCTGCTGCCGAAAATAAACTCCACGAAGGCGTCGAAAGGTGCGACTTGTGCTATTTCTGCTTTCACGGGGAACAGCAGGACTAGCCAATATGCTGCACGTAGGAGTTGTTGAATGTTATTGACACAAAGGAAATAATTCACAGTATGCTCATTCTGGGGAATACTGCATTCAGAAACAAAGCTTTTTTTTATTTCTTTGTCTTTTTTCGTGCGGTGTCCTCCCACGCTTTAACAGCGGCTCCTCCAAAGACTCAGTAGAAGCAGATATAGATGCTCTGAGGCAGCTGCTGAAATAATGCCACTGTTGTGATTGTTTCTGAGTCTTAAATGTGTAATTAAAAGGGATATACGCTAACTTATCTTCAGTGCGTTTTCTCATTCTCATTCTGGAAATCTGAATTTGTGCTGCATGTATGATGTGAACTCTACATGATATCTTCGTGGGTAGTTTCCCTCTCAAAAGCCCCTGAAAGTCCAGAATGGATCATATCTCTTGATTATCGCCCCCTTTGAGGTGGAAAGCGCTGTGTGTTGTGCATTCAGGTACTTTTGGCTGTAAACGCAGCAACAGTGGCTGCTGTTTGAAAGTTCCTGCCTCTCTCGCTGTGAGCAGGACAAACCCGTTAGAAGTGGAAGTTCTGTTTGCAGTTTTGTGACACTGAACGCATCACCACGCGCTGAGGAACTACTGGCGTGCACCGAAGACTGAAATATGAAGTTTGCCCTCGTTGGGTTTGTGTGGGCTTTTGTCGTAAACACGGAAAACACGTCACCTCTTGAAAGATCTGTGTCTTCCTGGTTTTTAATGCTGTTTCACAGGCCATCGGCTGCTATTTGTCGCCGTTGCGTTGTGTTTCCTGTGAGCTGTTCGTTCCGAGGGTTACGTAACAGACTGATAAGTGTGTTTCTGCGCAGTGGCTGTCATGCGTTTGTGTGTGCGATCAATGAACTTCAGTGAACTTATTCATTTTTTGAATGCATTTATTTTTTCCTCTGTCCAGATGTAGAGCAGAGCTACATGTTAATGTGCAGCTGGCAACACCAGCCCAAGGGAAACAGACACACACACATGTTTATTTAGCTCCACGAGTGACCTGCCTCATCCTCACCTCCACACCAACGCACCTCTGTCATGACTCAACACGTCCATCTTCACTTCTTCGCCCTCTGTTGCTTTTTCGTCTCTCCATCTGTCTCATTTCGCCGCGTCCGGCTGATGTGTTTTGAGGTTTTGCTTCATTTCCAGCGCCGCCTCTCTGTCATTTCACGTTAAGCGCACAAACTGAACTGTCCAGAACCATTTTCTGTCGATGGTGTTTACTTCCTTCCTTCCTTCCTCCCCCCCTCCCCATCTTTCTACAATTTCGAGCTTCTCCAGGGATTGATTAATAGCTCGCACACGCTCTGCACAGTTGACTCTCATGCCTTCCAAAACGAGGCAGCTGCCGCCCACGTACCCATACGAGATCGCTCCGTATAACAACATCAAAAAATGAAGTGCCCACCCACCTACGTGTAGTCACACACTCATATAGCTCCCCTGCTGTGGGCAAAAGCACACGGCGGAGAGCCATGTCATTTATCGGTCTTGATGAGCGTTGGTGAGCAAAGGGTCTACACACGCACACACGCACGCACGCACACATACATGTGTGTTCTTTTGCTGTAATGGAGGAATCACTTCTGCTCTGCCTTCACATTACATATGATTCACAGAGCAGGAAGCCACACACACTGACTGCCTCATAGCTGTATGGGGAGGCCACATACTGCAGGCTCAGTGATGCATATAGTACATATTGTCCATGTGGCACATACTGTGTACACACATGCACACACACACACACACACACACACACACACACACTCCACGACCACATTACCTGTAACCTACTTATGCCAATGTACGCTCACCCACTCTCTTTCTGTGGCTGTTTCTCCCACACACACTCAGACTGACACATGCATTTACACACTCTTTCTATTTCACACACGCACACACACACACATACACACACGCCCACGCACGTGTGCTGACAGACTGATGTGCTTATTCATCAGCGCAAACGCACATGCATGCGTGGGAGATCTTTGCATCAGAAGTAGACATGGTGCAGGCAGGGTGGAGAGGGGTGGCAGAAGGGCGTGTGTGTGTGAGTGTGAGTGTGTGTGAGTGTGTGTGTGTTTTTGCCAGCCAAAAGCATGTGTAGCGCCACGGAGGTCAGAAGTCGTGGCGATCTTGTAAGCTGATTGTGCTGATATTTGGCAGCCTCGAGCATCTTCACACATTTGATGTCAGAGGCATGCAAAAAGCAGGGCCTTTCAAAATAAAGGTCAGGGAGCTTCCAAAGATTACCAGTTTCTTTTAGAGTTTGAAATCTTGCAGATATTCTGCATCTTTTAGATCTTGATATGGGCACTTTTTGCTGTTCCTCAGGTTACTTGCTGGGTTAAACACCAGGAAATCAGTTGGTGGAGGCGGTACGGTCTCAGATCAGTCATTGTCAGCTCCTGAGTTGAATCAGATCTGGATGCATCTCGTCTCGTGATTAATTAAGTCACTAAATGATGGTTAAAACCGTTGCCTCACCCTTTGAGTATATGACATTTGCTTCTACTCTGCCTTCCTGAAGGTAGTTTATTTTAGTAAAAGCATACCCCGGCTATTACACGATTTTTGAAAATCTGAAAACAAAATATCAGCTGTTTTATCAATTTATGAGATTTTTTTTTTACATGAACATGTAACGTAAACAGTCTTGTTACAGGTTAAACCGTTGCTATATTAGTTAGTGATAAAGTGCGACAAAGGGGACATTGATGTCGTATTTCTGGCGCCAGTCACTGTCTGAATTTCATGGACCAAATGCGCCTTTATGGCTCAATGTAGTAAAAGACAGACAGCAGAGGGAACAGGCAAGCATCATAAAGTGAAGATAGATGTGAAGGAGAGAGACAGAACACACAGAGGGCAGACTGAGCTGGAGTAACACAAAATCAATCCAAATCCTGTGTTGGAGAAAGATAGACGTAAGAAGAGACTGAGATCGAACTGGAAGAAAAAACAAAGATTTTTAAAAATAAGGACCAGCAATTAGACAAATCCTGCAGAGCGGGACGCGGAAAGCAGGAGCAGAAGGAGGAGCAGGGTGATGGGACAGAGGGAAACAGAGGCGCTATCAGATGAGACAGATGGAGAGGATGGAGAATTGTTGATTGCCAGAGGAGAGATGGAAAAAGCCTGAATGAGGAGAAGGGAGTGGGCAGGAGATGAGAGGCAGAAGGAGAGATAGTCCTGCTTTTTGTTGGCGGACAGTGGTGGACAGCTTGTGTTACTGGGAGAGATAAGAAATGGGGGGGAAATGGAAAAGAGAGGAGACAAAGAGCCTGCAGCACAAAGACACACGGACAAACGCTGAATTTTAATAGGTCTTAACGCTCGGAGCCAGTGTGACCGTGACCCCGCTGTAAGAGCCTGCCGCGCTGTGATGCAGGTGACACACCTTCAGAACTGATCTTAGACGTTTACGGACACACACGCGCTGTCAGGCTCGGACTGGCCAGATTATTAATAGATTCAGTTTGCAAACGCTGACTGTCACACACACACCGTGGAAAAGGGAAATGTCACAGAGGAGGAACAGAGACTGGCAGGATTGACGGCTGGCTTCATTTCACGTCTAATCTTCCCGAACAGAATATTCTGGCAGAACCAAACGTCTCTTTTATCATCCGGCGTAGCCTCAGCGGCCTCGCTGCGCCCGTGTCTCACAGCTCATTTAATTATAGCCCCTAACTTACGAGGCACTTCTCCTAGATTGCCACGAAAGCCCCCGCTTACCGAAAACCAAAACAACAAAAGCAGACGCGGACGGAAAGATTAGGCCGACTGGAGACGGACGTCTCGCAAAGCCATTAGCTGATGAAAGGTAGTTTAATGTTACGTGGGTCTTTGCTGTTATCGTTTATTGAGACTCACCTTGTGTGTCAAGGTGAGTTCTGGATCTATTATCGTCAGGCTTCTTTGTAATTCGCCGTGCAGATCTGACGAGACGAGGACAAGAGATCTGAGGGACGCATTTTTAGAAAATTTATTTTAAGCACCAGATGATTATTTTTCTGACTTCTGCTGCTTTGGAGGTGTTGGTTGCTCACATCCCTCTGACAGCATCAGAGACGAGACGCAAGACGCTTCTGTATTTAAGTTTCTGTTAAGAGAGAGAGAGAAGAATTGGGGACGGTCGATCCTAAATGCATCATGGGTGGCCTGGACAGGTGCTGCCTGCCAGGACCTGGAGGCAGACACGAAACGCAGACAGCAGCCCAGGGCGAGACACACACCACGGGCCGCGACGGAGCCAGAGAGCCGTCACAGCACTTAGAGCAAAATGAAAGTCTATGGTGTATTAAAGAGCGTTTAGCCCCAGTTAACCTTATTTAACACCCAGATATGAGAGCTGGGACTCTTAATATATATGAGTGCTGGTTTCTCTGCAGTCTGTTGAATTAGCTGCTGCTTGCTGGATGATTAAAGTGTCATCACACTGGGGGTGAGGAGTAGAGTAAATATTAGTGACATGCTGAAAATGCATATCTTACCGTGCAATTTACAGATTTACAAATTTACATTATGATGTCATTTTTATTCATCAAATTTGTGGTATTTGTTGTGCATTGCCATGGTGGAAAAAGTACTTTAACTCAAGAAAAAGTAGGAGGACGGCACTGTAGAAATTCTGTGTTACATGAAAAAGCACTAAATTCAAAATCTGTCTTCAGTAAAAGTACAAAAGTGTAGCATCAAAACACACTTTTACTGCTAAAAGTACTCACTGTGTATACCGACTCCAGACTGCTGGATTGTAATTAGTGATGCATGAAGGTGTAAGCAGTGCTAAAGCTGCATCTTGTAAAGGTGGAGCTAATTTAAACTGCTTTAAATTCTGCCAGGGAGCTAAATCCATAATAACGAAGAGGTGATATATATTATGGATTAGCTGCACTCTCTACTTGTGCAGCCCGGTCACATAGTGTTATTGCAGTGGATGTGAAGAGTCTTGACCAGTACCAGCCCAAAATGACTGTGAAGATAAGTTATGGTGTACTGATACCTTGATAGTATGTGTTTGCAATATCAACTTGGCCCGACTGGCAAACCGACTCCCTAAACTGGCTGGAGGGATGCCGCATCGATCAGTACGCACTATATTAAAAGCTGCTAGATTAGTGTCCCGCTGCCCTGCTGCTCCTCTTCCTCCCCGTTTCTTCCCCTGTCCCTCCACTTCTCCGCCTCCCCCCGTCTCTCTCCGTTGGAGCGAACAGCAAAGCATTCATGCGTATTGATCAGCCGAAACACAATCAGCCTCCTCTGTGTACTCGTTTGTTTGCCCCCCCCCCACGTGGTCGCTCACGAGCGGGCGGCGCTGTCGCCCCTCCGGTGTGTGTCAGCGGCGTCGGACAAACACCGATAAGATCTGAATCGGGACTAGTCTGGGCCGACGATAACATGGGTGGAGATGATACGCCGGTAGGCTGTTGTTGCTGCTGTGTGTGTGCGCGTGTGTGTGGTTGACTCACTGTGCATCATCCAGAGGTTTCCCCATGACTCTGATTAGAAACTGCTGCCACTGAGCGAGGCCGCATCAGAATACTAATATGACCACAGTGCAATCATGCACACACAAATCTGAATGACTTCACGAACTTACAGTAAGTTAAAATTCTCTAACAAACAAACAAACAAAGCTACCTTAAATATAGGACTTAAATCAGGTTGTGCCGTGGTTTAATTTCGGAGCTGCAGATTTGGTTTAGAGTGAGTGTTTGATCATCAAACACTTGATTTTCTGTTGGCAAATCTCTAAATGATTCAGCAGAGCAAAATGCAAAGCGCCGCTCCACAGGTGCAGCTGCGCCTCTCTCGGCATCCAAATTGTTCGTCAGATGAAACCGCATCATCTCTTACTCCGTGAGTCAGATCGTGTTAAAGGCGAGTCCTCCCACTCGCAGCTGACATTTCCTTTTGTCGATGTAACTCCTTATTTTTAGTCCCAAGTCACGCCAGAATCTTTGAGTCAACCCTAACCCTTACCTCCGTGGGCGTGAGGCCAGCTGTCGAGCCTCCGCCGAAGCCCGACCATAACCTTAACAGTGAACCCGAGCTGTGGCGCTGAACTCTTGACCTAAGCCGGATCGACCAGATCGTTACCGTGAACTGTTAAATGAGTCAGCCGATGAGAAATCTCTATCACATCTAGTGTGCGCTGATGTGTGACTGCTGATGATTGAGGGGATAATGATGTCATGCTGCCACTGGATGCACAACACCTTACGTGAGCTCGTGTGGTGAGTGTTAGCGTGTGTCTTTGCATGCGCGTGCGTGTCGACTCGAGTGACATCACTCGAGACCAGGCAGACGTCGACTCGTGAGATCAGCAAAGTTCCCCTTTAACAGAGACTGTCACAAACGCCGCTTATCTTTCTGTCTTTGTGAAGAAATTTGGGCCTCCGGAAGCATCTCGACACACGCGCTCTCTCGCACGCACACACATGCGCTCCTTCATGCATCAACACAACCACAGAGCGTCTTGTTCTTCTTCTCTAATGCTGTTTGACAGACTCTTCTGCCGTGTTGCCTGTTCCTCCTCGTGTTACCGGAGCATTAGTCTGCTGCACCACTGTGGGCGAGGAAGGAGGAAGCCTCAGCCTCACTGGAGTCTGCCTGCCGATGTGACCCGCATGCTAATCATGTGTAGGACCAGGCTAGGGGGGTATAGCCTATATACACACACACACATACACACGCACACACACACACGTACAGTGCGCATACACACTGTTACAGCTCAGCTCTCAGTTTTGCTCCATCCATAGACTTAACACAATTTCTCCTCAGCGATTGATGCCTTGGCAACCCACTGCCACGCCTCACCCCTCCTCCGCCAATATGCATGCCCCGCCCCGTCCAGCAGCTCATTGGCCGTCACAGAGCTGTCACAGAGTCGCGGATGAGAAGCAGACTGCAGAGCTTTATGACTCACTCTGCTCTGCGGGCAGGTTGTGCTCCTATAGGCAGGGCTTCAGTTCAGATGGAGGCAGCCTCAGGTGTTCAGCGCCTCGGCGAGCTCCGTCTCGTCAAACTCCGGAAAGTGCGCTGAATCTTTTCACATAATGCCGGGTTGTTCCTTGTTGGCAGAATGGGAACAAAAGGAAAATGTCCCGATGTTATGACTCAGTGGCTTTTTTTGCATTAAGTAAAATCAATGCTGGAGGTGCCTGGATCCTTATTTCTCATGTGAAGCCTTTACTGACTGCAATGAGTTTGAGGTGTTTAAGACTAAAAAGTAAAATTCAGAGTAAAATAAAACCTGTTTTTCCTTTATTTCATGCAGTTGTGGACCCGCACTCGCTGCCTCGCGTCGCTGTTTTTCTGCATGTTCGACACACTGCGAATAGTTTTGCGCTCGCGCCGTCGGCCGTCCCCTCTTGTAATAACGCACGCTGAGAGCTCGAGATTCTGTTTGCATCTTAATATAAAAGCGGGAGGATAAGAAATGATTCAGCGCTGCTCTGCCAAACTGTTGACATCGTTACAGGCTGTCTCCACTCAGCCAAGAGCTATTTTAAGACTGTTGTTAGTGAGGAACCAAATGCTTGTTATTTTTGCTGCCTGTGAGCATCCACACTACTCGATATTGTTGATTCCCCCCCCCCCCCCCCGTCCTCCATTCGTTGCCTATCTCGCTCTGTCTCTGTCTTTACACTGTGTTTGCCTGCGCCTGCTTGCGTGTGCTCTGGATTTCATGTACAAGTTAATTTCTATGAGCGTGTTTGCCTTTTGTGCCTCCGTGTGTGTACATGAGTGTGTGGAGACTGGCGATAAGCTTATTGAGGACCTCGGGATCTCCCCATGTGAGGTTTTGAGCCGCATCGACTCCCACTACTTCACATGAATACGTGTACACAGACTCTAAAGTTAGCGTTGGATCACCTGGATTTCAGGGGTGTGAACACTGTGGAAACTTTCTCCTGTTTGTCTCTTGGTTATTGTGTGTGTGTGTGTGTGTGTGTGTGTGTGTGTGTGTGTGTGTGTGTGTGTGTGTGTGTGTGTGTGTGAGAAGCTCGCCCATAAATCTGCCAGGATCAAAGTGACTCTGGGAAGGTGGCAAATAAGTGGATGAAGGGAAATGTTTTGGCTGACCTCACTCTGACATCACACTCTGGTGTGTGTGCTATCCCTGTGTTTATATGTGTGTGCGTGCACGTGTGTGTGTATGCATGAATGCATGTGTTTGTAATTCTTGGCCACGCCTGTAGCAAGTGCGTTTCCTCTAGATTACTTGAGGAAGTCTCATAAAATACGAACTGTCCGAGCTTCGTGGTCGCCTCGTGGTTGAGACACATGCTGTTTGAGTGCAGCGTGTAGCCATGGTCCTTTGTTGCGTGTCCCTCCTTCTGTAAGATAAATAAACACTTAAATAAAGGCTAAAACTGCCTTTACACAAACGATGAAGCACGATATGTGATGGTTAAACAATGCACTGAATCCAGCCCTCGGTCACGTTGTCGTTCCTTCACTTTAACTGTCAAATAGGTCTTTTTGTTCGCTCTGCATCAGTGTCCTCCGAACGACACACGATGAAGGTTCAGACTGGAAACTCGGCATGAGCCATTGTTCTTCTGGCTTCAGTCTGCAAAGTTTTCCAGAACCGGTTTTGTCTTGAGGCTTGGCTCAGTGTACTGAAGGTAATCCGTCATACATTAAACAGCGTGTCCTTGTTTGCTTTAGTAGTTATGTAACGGTGCTGTGGTATTGTGGTTAAGAGCAGGAGCTTCCTTGGGAAGGCGACCATGAAGGTGCGTTTGGGGGTTTTTGGAAAGTGTAGGAAAAATGGACATTTTTGTTGTTCATCGCGGAATTTAATTTGATTTAGAAAAGGTTGGGAGCAGCAATAAATGTGGGCTTCAGCGTAATTGATGCTAACATATCATTCAACTAATCATGCTGATATGATCACAGTGTGTTTTGTGAAATTCAGCCCATCCAAATTACTGTTAAGCCCCTGAGCGAATTTTAATTCAAATCTAACAAAATGAGTTTGTTATGGTTTTGTTTTCCATCTTTGAAGAGTTTAGTCTGATGAAACGTGGCGCGCAGGTTGTTGCTCTCACATTCATTGGCCTGAAATTAACCTGAAGCTCCGATGAAATTGGTTTTGAGGATCAGGATATGGTAGATGTTGGACCTCACTGTGGGTGTGTGTGTCAGGGACGGACTAATCCATGTTATGGAATGATAATGAGTTTGGAGGAGAAGAGCTTGGGAAGCTAATAAAGTAGGAGGGCAAGACTCTTACTCTTCCTGTCAGCGACAGCGCCGGTGCTGCCATTGATCACAATTACCGAAGGGAGGAAGGTGTGCGGTGCTACTTAAGAGAGGAGGTGGGGCGGAGTGGGTGCTAAGGGGAAGGACGGGAGTTGAGTTAGTGTTACGTAAGTGAGGGAGAACGGCAGGAGCTGTCCTTAAATAAGGGAGGCGACAAGCCGCTGATGACAAGAGGAAGAGCAGATTAGGAGGAAGGAAGGTGATGTGGGAGAAGAGGAGGGATGTGAGGAGGAAGTGTTGAGTTAAGATTAAGGAGAAGCTGGGGGAAGAAAATAAACAAGAGGACATGGCATGAAGGTCAAAAGACTGTTTTCCCTCTGCGCTGTGCACTTAACGTTGTTTTGCTTGTATGACACAGCAAGGTCACACCTCCAATGACGGACCCTCCTCTTAAAGCCGCAGGCATTCGCACGTTTCCACATACATTCACAGCTCCGCGTAAATCCCTCTGAAGCACATCTTGACGCTTTTATGCTTAAATTTCTCATATTAATTTCCATCATGCCGAAGTCATGGCAGCCTTTGTGTAATTGGCAAGCCTCCAGCTGCACTTTAAACTAATCTGCCGCTGAAGTGATTAGACAGTTAATGGATTAGCTGCTTGGCATGAAATTAATTGACAGCATCGTTGTAATCTCTTAATCATCCGAGTCTTTTATCAAGCAAAAAAATGCCAAGAATTTTCTGCTTCTAGCTTTAAAAAAAACATGAAGATTTTCTGCTTTTTGTCTTTGCTTTGAGCTGCATGCTAACACATTTTAGCTTAGCGTGTGAGCAGGCTAACGTTTGCTAATCATTTGCGAACATTTGACGAATTCGTATTTTGACCTAATGATGGCGCTCGATGAAAAGTGAAGAAAATATTTGGATTTTCTCTTGTGCTTTTCACACTTTTAGATATGTAAGAAATGTTCTTCTCATCCAAAGAGGTGCTTCAAGCTTCTTAGTGTGCTGGATGTTTTTCTCCTAAGGTTAACGTTGAGAAGCTATTTTCGACTTGAGATGATTCAGTTGCTTGGAAAAACTGCCATAAGTGACAGATAAATCAACTAAATGAGCCCTAAATGCTATTTTTTGCTTTTAGTCGTTGAATATTTGATGTGTTTGCGTGCGTGCGACTGCATTTGTCGCCTTAACGGATGCGCTTCCGCAGCGACTGGCCTTTGCAGAATGTCGGAGGTCAGCCTTCCCACGGACATTATTGAACCGTTCTCCGTCAGCTCCCTCCTTTCATCCACCCATGCCTTCTTCCCTCAGCGGATAAACAAAGACATAGCAGCGGCTGCTGGAAAAACACGAGGCGGTATCACCCAGAGGGACACTAAAGATTTATTTAGTGCTGGTGAGTCAAGCATGGGGGTCTTCTCCAGTTTGTCCTATAGAGCCATGAAGACTTTCTATGACAAACTGATGTACTCAGTAACCCACCGGGGACACAAACATACTGTTCCTCTCCCACACAGCAGCACTGTTTGATAGCGTAATATGCAGCGACCGTAGGACAGTTTCACAACTCAAGGGCATAAATTAAGATCCCACATGTGATGTTAACAACCAAGGATGCATCAGACTGATAAATCTGTTCATTTACGAAATGTGAAAATGCCCCTGAATGATTCAGAGCTTTTTTATTATTATTATTATAAAGAAATAGTCAAATAAAAATGGTCTAAAATATAGAGCAAAGTGAACATTGGAACCAGCTAATATTTGGCTTTTTTGCCTGTGTTTGGCTCCTGTTTAGGAGCTTTTGACCTCATCACACTGTCCTAAGAGCCCAAAATGATCCTTAAAACAGGGAATATATGAAATTTTCTTAAATGTCTTCAGCAAGTGTAGATTAATTGTCAGCCAATCAATTTATGGATGAATCGATCATCATCAGGTGAATAAGAATAATGCATCGCATCCTCACTGTGTACTCAAAACCATAAATGCAGAGCATGCTTATTTGGAGGGGGATGGGAGGTGTTTGGTTTAGACAACTGTCAATCAAACAAAGTTACCCAGGCAGCTACCGTCCACACAAAGTGTCCTTCACTGGAACTAGAGTTTGTACACGTACACACGAGATACACGTTAAAGAAGTGAAACTGGCGTGTTGCAAGGAAAAATGTGCTGACAGGTTTCTCTAGAGAAGTTCCTGAGAGTAGTTTCTTTCATATTTTGAAGCCAGCAGCCACTAGAGGAAGTGCAACTTGAGGAACTTCCACATCGGCTTTAACGTCGGCTTGTGGCGGCTCCAGCTTGGTCCAGCAGGGACAAAACCTTTGTGCGTCTCGGTTTCGTTGATCACGTGACGTCGAGCCCGCCATAACCGGGAAGCTGTTACTCCGATCCAGCATCCTCGACATGACGTGTTAGTTTTGTGAGCAGAAGAGGAGCAGACCTCGCTCAGGCAACATCTGCTGGTGCTGTTCACAGCTTGTTTAATGCTCAGCGGGTGTCAGAAGGGCGAGGCTCGCTCCATCAGACGACTCTCGGGAAGTTTAGACGAATTACTCAGAAGTGCTTTTTAAAGTACACGTCTGAGTAATTACTGCTCTACACCTTAACTGAGCACGAGCCCCAGAAGTATGCGTGGCGTTCAAGTCGTGAGAAAACTAGTGACGACGTGGACGCCCGGATTAGATATAGATGCAACACGCCAGACTTTTTGACATTTTGTGAAGTATCGCTATAAAAACAGACTTGCATCCAGGAGATTTAGACCCTACTGGGACTTAATCAAAGCCCTGCCGCAGCTCAACTCCCTAACAGACAAATTGGTTTGTTATTTTTTTCCATGATGCATTGCAGCCAATAATTATACACCAGCTGTTGCGGTGTAGAAGCAGGTTTGTAATTATTTCTGCAAGAAAGACGATGCCGTGCTCCCATTTTTCCCTTCTTCGTCGTTCAGTCGGAGGTGGTCTTCCCTGGCTGGTGTGCTGCTCGTTGCCCTCATACCGCTGCTGTATTGGTCCGTTCTTTCGCTCAGATTGATAATGATGTGTCGTGACTGCTAAGGTGTAGCGACAGGCTGTCGAGGAGAGAAGTGAGAAGCGGACCGGAGAGGAAGCGTTCGTGGCAGGCGGGCTGTTTTGACCTTTAGCATGCGATTCCCCTCGTCGGATGTGCTCACAAGTGCTGTAACTGTGTGGCAGTCGAGGCTCTGCAGAGGGAGTTACAGTAGTAAAACAATGCTGGTGTCACTGCTGAGGCTTCCCAGCAGTTTCCCTGTGAGCATCTGAGTTGCTGTATAGCCAGTTGTGCTTCTGAAGAGGTGTTTTCCCCCTCAAATTTACCATTACGAGCATTTCCTGTTAAGGTCTGGATGGCGCCCCGTATGCAACATTAATATCCTTTGTCAGCCACAGGCCTCTTTGAGTGATGAACTGCACTTCTTGTGGTTGTTTTCAGAGATGGCAGCAGACGTTTTACGCAATTTTGCGGCCTGTGTTACAAAACTATCAGCCTCTCCAGCGGCTGTTAGCGCGCAGCTCTGTTCCTGCGCTGAGATGTTTGATCCTTAACCTGATAGTGTAAATGAATAAAAGTACAGCTCAGCATGCTGCTCTAATGGAAGGCTCAGTGCAGACGTAGTAAAGCGGAAATCCCTCTGGTACTGAGCAGCAGTGAAATGCACCTCGGCTGTTTACAGTAAGTTTATCTCAAGGGGAGTTTTGAATTTGTCCAGGCGTTATATCGCACAAGTAATGATCCACTGAGCAGCTGATTAAGAGACTGGTTTTGTGTGACAGTACGCCTCATTAATGCACTAAATTGAGAGGTTTCTCTGGGCGGCGAGCATCATCAGGGCGACATCTTATTTTGAGATTTGATTCATTGTACTCTACGATCCAGGAGCTTCAGCACCCTCAAAAAGCCATAACCTACAGCCGTGATGTCCGATGATGAAGGTCCCAGCGGTGCCGTAAACATTTACTGTCTTGTCGGCTGTGATTGATCACGATGTGGGAGGGAAACGCTGCAGAGCAGGTACAGACCGATGATGTCCTCCTGATGTGCAAAGCATATAAAAGCATACGTGTTGCTTTTATGTTCCCCCCGCCCAAAGGATGTGTTATGGTTGAAGGGATCTTTATAATCTGTTGGGACGTGGACTCTGGATCTGCTGCTTCTCTTCATCTTATATGATAGCATATGGGTGATATGGGAGATCACTCAGTGGCCACTTTATTAGGTACAACTGTGCAGTCTTATTCAGTTCAACAGCTCTGGCATAACGTCCATCCTCACAAAGTATGCAACGTTCAGTTTTTGTTGACGTTATCAGGCTTTGAATGTCCCCTCACAGGTGACATTTTCTTATCATTCTTAGCATATTTAAGATGTTAACTTATATGAGCAAGACATACATTTTGCGCAACATAGATAATAACTTGTGGGCGCATGGTTAAAAAAGTTGAATTTCCACGACTACAGGCTCTGCAGCTTGTATAGCTTTCAAAGTAAGGCATGCACAAACACAGGATTTTGGTAGCAGCGCTAAAAACTAGGGTATCTTATGGGCACTAATTTGGAAAATTAAAAAAAAAAAAAGCCAGGCCCGTGTGTGCTTTGGTGTAATTTCAAGATGATACAAAATGAATCTGCAACTTCCTTGATAATTGAAAACATGCTGTGGCAGTTGTTGGAACAAAAAAAAAAAGCCAAATATTCTCTCGTTTTCAGTGAAGATTTCTCTTTAAAACACTGGGAGATGTGGTCTCCCCCATCACTGCATTCGTCTTTCTCCATTCTTCTAATTCGTCTTTGTCTGCTCGACTGGAGGACAGACTGACTGTCCTCTCCATTTCTCCACCCCCCCTTGCCTCACGAAAGGCTTACCTCAGGTGCTTCAGCCCCGTCCCAAATCGACCCTGGCACCGGGCCTCTCCTGCCTCTCCTCCACCTTGATTCACTCCACTCACATCCAGCAGGTGTAAGCAGAAGCCGCACTTAGCCGCCTCTCCACCGGAGGAAAAAATTGATTTGTTTTTATTCATAGGCTCAGCCTCTCCTGGCCACTTTGATCCCGAGCAGAAAGCCTCAGGAGCGAGGAGAAAGGCTCTCGCTGTTTGTCGCCGAGTGTTAAATTAGTTGCATCAGCTGTCGGGCCGCTCGTCCATTTCGGCGTTGGGATGTGAGCGCTGAAAGAAAGATGAAAGGCAGCAAATGGGGTTTATTTGGAGGACGGCCCAGGTGAGATGAGAGGGAGCTGAGGGCGGAGAGGTGCAAAGCAGTTTTTCCGTCCACTCCGCCCGTCTTTAATCTCCATAGTTTTCATTACAGCTTGCATTAGAAGTTGGAGCGTAAATGTTTGTGTCCTGGCACTCGTCCCGTCCGGACTCTTGATCTATGCAGAGCTCTGGCGATTATCATCGATCGTGACGCTTGATTGCTTATTGCTTCACACCCGTCACAGCAGGGATTTGGGAGCGATGGTCGCTCACTCCTGTGGCGCTTACGATCAACGTGTTATCGATCATGGCGCACGGGTGGAGGTGGGGCTTTTAAGGTGGTGTAAAAACGCAGCAGCGGTGGACGGTCTTTGCAGCAGTCGCAGGATAGTTTGCCATTTTCACGTGATAAATGATTTAAATGGTTAACTGGGAATCAGTCTGGTTTTGGGGTCTTGTTGTATGACACCAAACATTATTCTAAGCATAATAAAGTCCTCTAGCATCACAGTGGCTTTTCTCAAAAGCCACTTTTTCTGTTTTATCTTTGCACTGTCACACTGTTCGTCTGTTTCTCGACACACTGTCAGCCTCTGTCATCCCCACATCTGTCAGTTTTCACGTCTCCTGCTCCCTCCCTGTCTCCTCTGTCTCCATTGTCTGACTGTTTCCTCCTCTTTGTACTTGCTGTCTCTACATCCTTTTTTATTTGTCATTTTCTTCTGTCTCTTTCGTCTCTTTTCCCTCTCTGGTCCTTTGTCAGCCCGTCTGTCTTTTCCTTTTCTCCTGCTCATCATTCTTGGGCGTGATGTTCTCTCTCTATCTCTGTGTTTTTCCTTTGTTTTCTTGCTCTTTCTCCGATTCCCTCCAGGCAGCCCCAGCAGGTCTATTTTAGTGGTTTACTTTCTGTCTCAAGCCCCTGGAGATGAATTATTGAACAGGCTGACCCCTGGCTGCACAGCTGCTGTTTGGGTGGGGTCTGTCTGTCTTTTCTTTGTGTGTTTCTGAACGATTACAGCGTTTCTGTCTTTCTTTCTTTGGCATCTTTGTGCTGTTTACACTACAGTAGGAAGCGTGTGGCATGTTTGTGGTGTCAGCTGGATAAAGGACAGTCATATCAGTGCTTTCCTGATATCTTGTGTCTCATTTTCCCCTGTAGATAGATCAAATTCTTCCACATTTTGCTTTTTTTTGTGAACCTTTTTAACTTGAGCTGCTGCTCCTTCCCCTGCACGTCCAGCTCGTGACTTAAGAAGCGGCTCATTTATTTGCAGAGGGACGAGGTGATGGTGCTAATGACTGTTCTTGAAGTGGAATCTGTGATCTTTGATTTGCAGAATGAGTTTTTCAAACCTGTAACCCCCTCGGTCACACAGCTTGGAAGCTCAGTTGATGATATGGAGCCAAAGATGCGAAGCTGCTGCAGCACTTTTACCTCTCATGCTTTGCAGTTGCATGAGAAAAGCTCAGTTTCCACATCGTCAGTCAAAAAATGAATGTTTTAGAGATGTGTGTGTCTGCTGTCTTTCGCTACCTTTTGAAAGCTTCTCATGCATTTTGCAGAATTAATGTTCACCAGAGGGGATTGTACAAGTAAGCACAGAAATATGAGTAGGTGTTGATTTCTAATGAGTGTGCCGTCCGCTCATTGGTCAGCCCTGGCAGCTCCGCTCCTCAGGGAATGACTGGACCGCTGCTGACTTGTTGATCACGTTGCGTGGACGTTTGGAAAGGCAGCGCCGTGTCTTCTAACCCGAGTCATCCTTGTGTTTGCCCGCAGGCTGTTCAACCTGACTCTGAAGAAGCTGATCATGCTGAAGGAGCTGGACAAAGACCTCACCTCTGTGGTTATCGCCGTCAAACTGCAGGTGGGGGATGTCTCTACAGAGTGTGTCAGTGCTTCACCTCCCCTGCTTTCTTCATGGGCTTTGTCACCTCCATCTTGTCCCTAATTGAAGAAATACCCAAATACGTTGTTGACACACAGTACAGTTTACATTGTTTAAATTCCTCCTTGCTGCTGTGGCTGCACTCCCAGTTTCTGCTCCTTGCCTTGTGTTGTCTCCTCACCATCTCCATCTTGTTTTCTATCTAAGCAAACGCATAAATTCTCTGCTGTTTCTTGCACATAATACACTGTAAGCTGTTTTAATTCTTCCTCCATGCTGCTGCCACTTGCTCAGTCTCCCCCCTCTGCTCCTTCCTCTCAGTCCATTTCCTCCCTCCTTCCCGACCTCCTCTGCTCCCACGCTTCTCTCCCTGCATGCGGTTGATGGGAGTTCATTGTTTTGACTCTGCTGGAGTTGACTGGGGCATGCTAACAGTAATCTTTCCATCTTTCCCCGCCCTCTTGACGTCCTCTCTTTTGTCTTTTCCCTCCGTCTCTCCTCCTCCCATCATCGACTCAGGGCTCCAAGCGGATCCTGCGCTCCAACGAGATCCTGCTGTCGTCAGCGGGGCTGACAGAGACCGACCTACAGCTCACCTTCTCCCTGCAGGTAAAGACGAGCGCTCAGAGAGCCTGTCAATCAAAGGCAAACACAAACTTTGGACAAAAATAACAGAAGTATAAGTTTTAATATCTTCCTTATGAGGGGCTCAGGCCGCGTTGGGATGTGGGATCTGTCACAGCAGATAAATGAATTAACAGTTTTGAGATCAGGCTGATTGGTGATTTAAAAAAGGTTCATCACCTCTGAGAGAACCAGTTCATAAACACCTTTTATGAGCAAAAGACAAATAAAAATCAAACTACCTTGTCGTTAGAGTGGGGCTTGCTCTCTTTTCTCGGGTAGTGCTTAGCAGCCCCTCTCTATGGAGCCCCTTTTTAAACACTCTTTTGTATCTACTTGCTGTTTTTTACCTAATCTATCTTTTAATGGTGTTGCTGTAAATTGGAATTTCCCCTTGCGGGACAAATAAAGGTGTATTGAATTGAATTGAACTGAATTAAAATGCCACAAAGAAAAAAAAAATTATATCGTGCGCACAAGATAATAAATCGAGCACACGAGTTTTAGCCAAATCATGCGCTTGAGATACTAAAACGTGCGCATTTTTAAGTTTAAACGTACGCACAAGATACTAAAACGAGCGCTCGAGATACTAAAACATGCGCATGAGATACTAAAACCTGTGCTCGAGATACTAAACCATCCGCTCGAGATAGTTACTTCGCGCGCTTTGACTTGTCCTGCACACGGCTCTCCGTAGTGACCGCTTCAGATGTTCAGTCACAAACGCACTCAGTGTGCACTGAGCTACCATCATGCAGAAAGGTTGTTTGCATTCCTAATTGTCTCTTTCCAGAATGACTTACACTCGCAATATAATCAAATTAACTTACCAATACTTGAAGTAGGTGTACTTGTAGGTGTAGTACTTCAACGCTTCAACGGAGCCCGGGTGTCTATTGTGTTGCCACCTGTCTGTGTGAATGAACGAGTTCATTAAATCGAACGCACAATTTAGCTTAAACGTGCGCACGTTTTAGCATCTCCTGCACACGATATAGTTTTTTTTTCTTTGTGGCACTTTAGGGGCTCCGTATCTCTCAATACAGAGCAAAAAAAAAAAAATAATTCAGCCTGGACAGACCTGATGGACTGACATTTCCACCCCTTGAGCCATGCTGCTGCACTAGCCTGGACAGTGTTTTGCATGACAGCAGGGGCGAGCCATTTGTCGACCCCCCCGTACCCTCTGCACCATTTCCGGACACACAGAGTCAGGGAGTTCCTATCTGTCCTTAACAGTGTTGATCCAAAACTGAATCTATTAATCTGCTTTTGCTTCCAGAAACATGAAAAATGTCGCACAGGTGCAGAGACGCTACACGCAATGAACATCAGACCCCTGCATGCATCAACACTCACGGCGTTTTACATCCGTTAGCTCTGTGCATTCAGGCTGAGCACGGTTAATGTAACTCCCAGGAGGGTTTCTTCTGCTCCAAATTATCCTTTCCAATTTTCATGTTTCTAAATGCTGCTTAAAGGTCAGGGAGTTTCTCTCTCTGGATCCTACCGAGTGCAGTGAGCCAGACATTATACATTATACATTAAACTTTCCACACTGCCGAGAGGAGGCCTATTAAACCCGGGCAGCGGAGTGCTTTCATGGCTTTGAACATTGTTGCAGCAGTCGGTTTTGTTCCATTTATAGCGCAGCTGGTGAGATCCTTAATGATGGGTTATGTCACAGTTTGTGACGAAGTGGTTTGACACTTCAGGGCGCCGGGGACAGGTCAGCGGGTGTGAGCTCCTTATGCAACGAGCCAGTGAGATCGGCATAATTATCGTGACCTGGCAAACAAATGTCACCGCTTTATCTTATCTGAGCCTGTCCGGCAGGTCAGACCCCCTCAACCCCTCAGCTGTTTGTGTGTACGCTCATCTCTGTTTGCTTACGTGTGTATTTGTGTGTATTTATACCTGCAGTACCCACACTTCCTTAAGAGGGACGCCAACAAGCTTCAGATCATGCTGCAGCGGCGGAAGCGATACAAGAACCGGACCATCCTGGGCTACAAGACGCTGGCCTTGGGACTCATCAACATGGCCGAGGTATCACAGCTCAGGCTCGTTGAAAGTCTCAGAGACGATTTTGTGATGTTTTGCTCGATCGTCGCAGTTTCCTCAAACCTAAGAAGATGTCTTAATATCGCTTGTTTTTTAAGAGTCCAAAGCTCAGACAGCAAATACTCAGTTTATTATCACACAAGCCAAAGAAAAACAGCAAACACTCACATCAGAGAAGCTGAGACTGGGGACCGGCAACACTTGTTTGAATGATGAAGTAGTTTACTATTACTCTTTCGATTTAGTTGAGTAACCAATTAATTGTTTCAGCTTTAAACTTGGGTGATTATCCTTGTTTCGAGAGCTAATTTACCGTCAAGTACGATAAACGGCGTCTGCAGGCTGCACAAACGCACACAGATTCATCTCTGGAAGCTCCCGCTCGGTACATTTTTGTGTGTTTCCGGCGCCGAGCACCTCCAGCAGCAGCAGATGGAGGTTGAGCTGCATGTTTGAGGGCACGTCAGCTGTGAGTTGTCGAGTCAGCGGAGTCTCACCCTCTTCGGCCGGACAAATGTCCCAGCTGATCTGAGCTGTTCACCCAACAAACGGCCGGTCACAGGCTCATTTCCGGAAACATGCGGCCTCTGCCTTCTGCTGCAGCCCAGCCTCTGTTTAACTTCTGCTAAGCGTCAGGCTAATATCAACCAGAATAAAGGGGATCGCCTTCTCTCCCGCGCTTCTCCTCTTCCATATTTCTGCTTTATCATTCGCAAACTATTACTCCAAACTTATTTAGCGCTGACCTTCATGTAACCTTCAACTCAATTCAAGCAATTGCACTTTTAAAAATCAGATTTTGCTCTTTGGCCCGGCGTTCTCTTCTCAGCCACCATAAATGTCGCCATAAATCAAACGTCCAATTAAATATTAGCCTCTTCTGCCAAAGGCTCCTCACGTTCTCCGTCCCTCACAACGTGAAACCTTTATAAATTAACGGCAGTGCGTCTTTACTCGTGCGTGGACATGTGGACGTTCCCTGTGCTCTGTGAAGACCCGGTGGCTTTTCATTGGCCAAACCACCTTGAACAAACTGGCTCACCACAAAAGACTTTATGAAAGAAAAGGACACAAATACAGAGCTAGAGGTGGGTTTGGCCTGCAGGACGTTTGCACAGTAGAAGAAGTCGATGTGAATAAAGACGCCATTCTTCCGAAGCCTTCGGTGCGTCCCTCCAGGCCCTGTGATGCCTGCTGCTCGTCCGAGGCTGCTCCTGCATATGAAATCAAGTCAGATTTTATTCATGAAGCTCTTTCAGCAGACAGGTTCAGCTGCAAAGTGCTTTACAGAGAGCAGAGGCCGCGAAGACCGACTCGTATGCGCGAAGGGTTCAAACTCATTTCCTTCACAGGAGCAGTAAAAGTCTCTGCAGGGTGAACTCTGTGAAAAATAATACGCTATAGGGGACGCACACAGGTTTTGAAAACGTCTTTTTGATTGCACCGTGCTGCTCCAGTATGACAGGCAGCTTCCACTGACCCAGCAGGCATTGTGAGGAATAACCGCCGAACCTGTTTTAAATTAAGAAACGCTTCGCTCATAAACTTCAGCTCCTACAAAATACAGATTCTCTGGAGTCTTTAAGACGTCATCATGTCTATCTGTGACATACCAAAAAGATGGATTTACACTTGATTACGTCCTTTATCTATTAATCTGCTGGTTATTTCCTCAAGTGAGGTCCTAAGGTTGTTTGTTTCATCCGACCAACAGTCCAAAACCAAACAACATGTTATTTACCATCACAGACGGTAGCAACAAGCAGCGAAACCTCAAATTTGAGCAGCTGGAACCAGCAAACATTTGACATTTCTGCTTGAAAAATGACTGAAACAATGACCGGTTTGCCGGAATAGCTGATTCATTTACTTCCAGTAGACTAGCTGACCGACTGTTGCAGCTCTAGCTAAGGATGCTAACATGTAAATACAGCTTCCAGCTACGGCAGCAGCAGCGATACCACGTGGGGACTGATTGGCTGCTCAGGTTTTCTCCTTTAAGTTGCCGATGTGCAGATTTCGGAGTGCAAACAACTAAAAGGAAGTTGAAGACTGAAGTTGTCTGCAAAAACCAGTACACTGCAGACCTTCCGTTCACAGCTCTGCATGAATAAATTAACATAAATATGGCGAATTCACGCTGGTCCTCTCCTATTCAGGGTTAGAAGTTAACCAAAACCTGCAGCGCTTAAAGGAAATAAGGTGTAAACTTCTCTCTTTGAAACCTTCAGGTTTTATTTGGCGCCACTGCTAAAGTGAGGCTATTAAAATGTGATTACTGGTTATTTTTATGTGCGCCGTGAAGTCACTGCTGAAGAAACATAATTTTACAAGAAGTAAATGGAAGTGAGAGTAAATAAGTGATAAAAATGGCGTGCGCGTGTTGGTATGGGCCATTTCTCAGCATCGTAAACGCACGAGTCGTTTCCAGGGTCCAGCTGCCGGGCTCGTTATTTTTAACAAACGCTCATATTAATCATGCAGCATCGTGTTATCTTTGAGGTTTTCCGTTTAACTAGCATTTGCATAACTTCAGCTCCCTCTGGCTCATATCTTGCGTCCTCACGTCCACCTGGCAATGGACACTTGAACACCTGTGTGATAAAAGCACGTTTCAGAAAGAATTCACTGCCCCGCGTTCGTAGTTTATCTCTGCGAGTGCTTTTTAATGGACTCGAAAAAGCGATGGCAGCGTTTTAGAAGATGAACCTGCTGTGAGTCCTCCAGTAGATTTAGTCTCTTCATGGGGAAAATTAGAGATCGAGGGGAAGAAAATCAGTGTCTCTCATCAAATATGCATATTGCATCTTCGTGATGTTTGCCTCGTCACATTTGCATAATTGTCTTTCTGACTGGAAATGGGTTAAAATTAGCCGCGGCTTTAAAAAGCCACCGGCGGCATCTGCGTCAGGTTAGCAGAGCTTCATCTGCGCGTCTGGATGTATAGCGATGTCTGTCTTTAATGTGTGGCTGAGGCTGTCTCTGTAATAAGCCGCTCAGACTTCATTAACTCTCTGAGTGTGACCAGACTGCTGAGAGAGGCTGGATGTCAGCGAGATGCACACACACACACACACGCAGGAGATGTGATGCTGCTGTTTGCCGCAGAGAGAAATGCTGCCTCACATGTTCATGTTTTCTCCGTCATCGTGGTGACACTCTCCGGTTTTCTTAATCCCTGACTGCTATTTTTGTTTGTCTCCCCCCTCGCTCCGTCCTTTATTCCTGCCTCTCTTCCTCTCGCTCCTCTTCCTCTAAGTTAAATCACATCCGGTGTTTATATCTGCTGTGCGTATTGGCAGACCACGCTCGAAATGAGTCTCTGTTTCCCGAATATTTCTCTAAAAGGTTTACAGAGTCTGACTTTCTTTCCTTCAGTGCTGTCTCATTTCCTCTTGCATGCCAATGTTTTGGCATTAAATTTAAATGAATCTCATCAAAGAAAACGTTTCATATCAGTGATGAAATCAGGATTTTTTAACACCATTAATTACTCACTCACTTTGCAAACACTGTGCATCTATTGAACCTTTAAACAGACTTTGTCTTTTAAACAGTGGGTTTCATTTTATTTTGAAAATCCATCAATGACATTAAACACCTCTTGTATTCTCAGTGAATAGTTTCATATTCTGAAGCAGAGGTAGGCAATTAAATAATATTATAATATGAGACTAGTTTTCTTGCTTTCATCATGTACCTTAAATAGTGTTTTTTCCTGGTTTTCAACTCTGCATGTTGAAAAGCATTCTTCAGCTCATCTGGCGTGCTTATCGTAAAAGTTGTACGTATTTCGTGCAACTCATGGCAGCGACTTCTTTCCCACGTCCAGGTGATGCAGCACCCCAGCGAGGGGGCCCAGGTCCTGGGGCTCCACAGCCAGCTGAAGGACGCCTCGGTGCCTGTGGCCGAGATCCGAGTCTACTCCTTGTCCAGCCAGCCCATCGACCACGAGGGACCCAAAGCGAAGATGTCTGGTGAGCGCGCGGTCTTACCGCATCTGTCTCCTCTCTTTCAGCGTGTCCCCGTTCCTCACGTGTCCCCTGTCTCTGCAGATCGCTCCCCAGACATCGACAACTACTCCGAAGAGGAGGAGGAGAGCTACTCGTCGGAACAGGAAGGCAGCGACGACCCCATTCACGGGCAGGTGTGTCCATGAATGTGTGGACGAGGGCTACAATTATTAGAAAGACTTACATACATGTAAAATAAGTTGTTAAAGTACAGAAAAATCACCCTTAGAAAATGTAAATCTTGAGTGTCTTTGGCTGGGGACAAGTCCCCAAACAGGCTGGTGTGAGGACAAGCAGAGAGCTTGAGGTTTTTTATTGTGTCTCCTTCCCTCTCTTGGCTTACGAGAGAGAGAGAGAGAGAGAGAGAGAGAGAGAGAGAGAGAGAGAGGGTGACGGCGCTCGGGGGATCGGCGCCCATCGGCGCGAGAGATTGGAGGAGGGAGTGAAAGGAGCAAACAGACAGTGGAGAGAGATAAGGAGGCAGCGACAAGGCTTTGGAGGCCGGATTGAAAAGGCTGAAAGGAGGGCTGGAGGGGAAGCTGAGCGGTGGGAGAGGAGGGGGGCCGGTGGTGCGGAGGTGAGGGGAGCTGCGGCAGGAGTGGAGCAGCGAGACGAGGCTGGATGAAGAGGAGAAGGGTGAATCTGTCACGGCCCAAGTTCTGAAGGACGGCTTCCTCATTAGCTGCACTTTTCTTTGGTTTTAGCTCAAAATGAAGCGGCTCAGACGCAGTCGGCTCGTTTACAGCCTGCGTGACATCTCACGCTTCTTACCCCACATGATCCCGACACCTCAGCAGCACTTTGATGAATCAGATCTTATCACAATTAGAAAATAAGACCGACGTCTTTCTGTATTTCTCTCATTGTTTACTCGTCTTTTGTCCCCGTCTCAAGACTGTCTGATGTCCCTGACCTGTCTCCTCTAAAGATCTTTGAAGATGACTCACAAACCTCCTCCTCTTCTCTCTCTCTCTCTCCTTCTCTCAGTATCTGTACGACGAAGAAGAGGAGGTGAGGAAGAAGAAGCCGAGGCGCAAGCTCCCTTCCAATGCTGCCATCACCAGAGTAAGAAAAGCTCCCCCCTCCCTTCATCCCTCCACCCGTCTCTGTTTCTCTGCTTTTCCGCCTCCACCTGCTTGGTGAAAAAGCTCTTTCAAATAGATTTGATTCGACTGGACCGTCCCTCATCTGCCTCTTGCCTCACCCCATTCAACCTCTCCTCCTCTCTCTCCTCCTATCTGCTCCTCTCATCTCTCCTCCCTCCCTCCCTCCCCCCCTCCCCTGTTGTTGGTTTTTCTATAAATCCATTTCCTCCCTCTCAATCTGGATATATGTAATTCATGTCAATTTTCCAGAGAGAAAACATTGAGACAATTCACCACAAACGCTTGCAATATCATTAAGCACACAGACACACACAGACACACACACACACACACACACACACACACACACTCAGCAGGAACACAGATTAACACAAAATTGTCGACAACTCTGAAAATTACAATGGACCTGCAATTTGCAAAAGGACAGCAGTGTATTTTGTGTGTGTGTGTGTGTGTGTGTGTGTGCGCGCACTCGTGTGTGCATGTGTGTGTGCACTCGTGTGTGCATGTGTGTGTGCGTGTCTAGCTGCAGGGGTTTGTCTCAGCAGGTTATTAATGGAGCACTCCTGCGGAGGTCTCCGTGAGGCTGTCACTGACGCTCCCTAACACCACCACCTGTGGACAGCACACACACACACACACACACACACACACACACACACAGAACAGCCATAAGTTCAGCACTGCTGCAATTGAAGAGCACACATGTTGAGCGTGAACACACACTGAAAAGCCATTACAACAGAGCCTCTGCCCTGTACTGCAAACACACACGTACACACACACACACACACACACACACACACACACACACACACACACGCACACACACACACACACACACACACACACAGTGTGGTGTTTCCATTACTTCTGGGGACATTACATAGACTTCCATTCATTTCTTGGAGACCATAACCAGTGCTAGCTTAAACCTGACCTTCATGTCTTCACCCTAAAATGTAATAATGTACATTATGAAGGTGAGTTTCCACAACATAAGTAACACGTATCCACACACACACATATCCACACACAGACACACACAGAGAAACACTTTCATCTCCAGAGTCCGGCGTGAAGTCGACCCTCTCCACTTTCCAGCAGCAAATTGGGACCCATCCTCCAAAACAGCGCAGCTCTCTGCAGCCACTCAGACGTCCACTCATGTTGCTGATGAAAGCTCATTGTCACCGAAAACACCCGGACGTTTCAAAGGGAGCGCTATGTTGCAGCTAGTTTTCTGGGTTTCCTTCCATAAGAAAAAACACTATTTAACTGCGGCGTTCACACCACGCGTGATGGTTTTCTGTCTGTTATTGATTTTCACCCTTTTTTTTAATTCATCAAAAAGAGTAAAGTCCAGAATCTGAGCCAGTAAAAACACCGGCTACATCCTTGAACACATCCTCCTGCTCTGACAAATGGTGACATCCAATTATAAGGTATTAGCAAATTCATGCTTCACTCTGTCAGCAACAATCAGGATCCCCATAAACTTTCTCTCTGGCTGGAAAATTAGGAAAGGTCACTTTCATCTGCTGCATTTACGAGAATGCCAGTCATGGGCTCACGGTTATGAACGAGCAGAATGGGCGTTATCCTCGCCCTCCTCATGATATTTATCATTTTATAGTGATATAGTAAAGCCCATATAGTCAATTTGTAGGCCCACAATAGCTTAATACATGCAGAGATATTAATGGGATGGCTACACTGGTGTAAACAGTCCCAAAATTACAACCGAGATAGCGAGTTCAGCTCATTGTTTATCTGCCCGGCTGCGTTAAGCCGCGTCTAATGTAGGATTTCCCAGCTCTCCTGTTCGTTTCAGCCGTCTTTTGTCTCTCTGAGCAGCAGAAAAGTGACAGTGAATGCGGAGCAGAGGAAAAGGTTAGCAGTAGGCTGTCAGTCTGACAGTAAATGTGCAGCGTAGGTTACAGTGTGTCAGTTAATAATGCTGCTTCTTCTCAAGACCAAGAAAAGTGAAGGGTGTTAAGCCTGAAGCCCAGTTAACAGCCCAAAGGTGTGGGTTCAGCACGGGCTGCTGAGAGTGTAGTGTGAAAGCAGGCTGCTGTTTTCAGTGAAGAAGCTCTAAAAACCCACTGCGCTACCCGCTTAGCACCAAACCACACACAGACAGTCAGCAGCTAGCCGGTGAAAGAGTCAGTTATTTCCTCCAGGAGCTGGTGGAGACCAAAAACAGAGCTAATATAGGACCGCATTAACCAGAAACATGATTCTAAGTGAAAGTTGTTTTGTTTCCGCATCCACCAAATGGCCAAAACATCAGTTATTGCAGGTTTAAAGACAGCTTTCTGAGTCTGAAAAGAAATGAAATCCACCGACTCTCACGGTTTAATGCGGTGCAGCTAAGAGTCGTGTTTTCAAGCTGTTTTCAAAGGTCGTGTGCAGAAAATGAATGCGTCGTTGAACCGCGGAGACTTAGAGAAAAGCACATTTGAAGAAAACCCTGAGCCGCTGAGTCACTTTTGATAGATTTGACATGCGCCATACATCCCTTTCAAATAAACGACCCTTTGTACTCATTCAGGCGAACATCTGCGACGGGAGGCGTCGACTCGATAACCTCAGCGACGCTCTCACATATTCCAGTTTAATAACACAGCGTGCAGTCACGCCCGAGCCTGCGTGCACGGCGGCACTGCTTTATGTGACATGCAGATATATGTCCCGGTGCTGTATCCATTAACCGCTGTTGTTTTCGAGCCACTGAGCGTGAAAAGAGGCCTCAGAAATTACGCTCCTGTCATCTCCTCCTCCGCCGCGCACCCCCTCCCTCCATCTCCTCAGCTCTTTTCATTTTCTGTCTCCGCAGCAACCCAACATCAAGCAGAAGTTCGTGGCCTTGCTGAAGAGGTTTAAAGTCACCGATGAGGTAGGTGCCGCTTTCTCGCCCTCCCGCCCGACACGCTTCCGCTTCGCGCGTTTGGCTGAAGCCGACGGGTGTTTCAGCTCGGCTTTAAGAAACGCGGAGAGGCGTGTGGGAGAAATGTGGCAGAGCAACTGAGATTCGGCTGGCAGCGCAGAAAAACAACAACAAAAGAGACGCTAAACAGCGTCGGTTAAAATAGAACAGGAGTGTGTGTGTGTGTGTGTGTGTGTGTGTTTAATGCGTTCATGTGTGTGTGCTTCCACCTGAATGTGTGTGCCGGGTCTGTTTGTGTGTTTGTGAGGCATGAACATGTTGGGGTTTGTGTGGGTGCTTTCCTTCTGTTTCTGTCGTTCTCGATCTGAATTTGTGCCTAAATATTCATGTTTTCGTGTCGCCTTGTCAGTTATTTTCTTTGTGTTTTGCTAAATCATGCAGTATTTATTATGTTTACCTATTAATCCATGTCCTCCTGTCATTTCTGCTGCGTATCTATTATCAGTTTTTTATATTGAAACATCTATAATGCAGCATTCATCATACTTTATATCGATGTTTATGCTGTATCTTACATGTACATGAGCTTATGCCTTCATGATTCATCACTTAAGTATCAAACATTGATAACTTCTCCTCCTGACAGCAGGAGCTTACAGCTCCTCTTATGATAGCTGTTATATCAGTGCTCCCAGTGTTACTTCTGACTGTTATTAGATGATGCACTGCATGATGCACGGGATAGCGTTTGCCGCCGATACTGACGGATAACTCGACAACAATAAGCTTTATTTGTACAGCACTTTTTCTACAAGAAATGAGCCGTAAGGGAGACAAGAACTAAAGACAGTGCTTAACGTGAGATGGGAAATAAAGCCACTGAATTATAGTGATGAAATAAAGTACAAAATCAAGTTAAAGTACAGCAGTGCATCAGGGCCAAAGCTTCAGGCCTACAGCAAGTCAAAGGCTACAGTGAAGAGATTAGCTTTCTTTTAAAAATGACTGACATCATTGTGTGCAGCAAGCTAATCGCTCTGATTTGGGAACATGAACAAGCAAACAGGAAACACCAGCAGAGGACCGCGCACGCTTTAAACGCGCCTAATCCTGCTTTTTAAAACAGAGACGAGGGCGGACGGTCACATTTTTACCCGAACAACCTGATGTAAACATCTGTCACTGCTGCAGACAACGACCAGAGTCGCCCTGGAGCTCGTGTACTCATTGTACTGGCGGATCTGAGCTCCACAGATATAAATACACATTACTGTTACTGTTACCTTTAGAGGCATACTGGATCAGTGTCGGTGCAGACCATCCACATTAATTACTGTTTTTTATCATTAGAAAGTCGTAGCAGAGGAACTTTAGAAACCCTCTGGAACAGTTTGACAAAATAATCCCAACTGAGGGTCCACTCCGCTTTCAACTGTCTTTCACTGCCTTCTATCAGGGAACAGTGTCTGCCTGTGAGGCTGTAAATCGAGTATCAGTAATCCCTACGTCCGCCTGTGTTTGCATGCATGAAGAAAACTGCTTCACGCCCAGTTTTAGGTTGGTGTGTGCACTCTAAGTGCCATCATGGGGCTACAGTTTCCTGGTTAAGCGTGTGCTCTGCTCAGCTGGTCTTAAACAGGTCTCTGTGACATCTCACGTCTTTCCCTTTTACTTCTCACTGTGTGTGAGACTTGCAGAGCCTCGTGGGGGAAAACTGGCAGCGAACAGTGTTTATTATTACCGCTCTGATCAACATATCTCTCCTCTGTGCGGGAAGTTATCGCTGCTCGGTCGAGGTTCCTCTCCAGGCCTTGATTAAAACCCTAAAAACTCATCTCTGTTCATCAGAATTAGAAGTTTTTCTTTTATGAGATTAGATGTAATGCTGCACCTTTGCCTTTATGTAGTTGTTTGAGTGAATCTAAGCAGTCCCAGCCTCTGTCTCCACCCTCCCTCCACCCTCCGCCTGCAGCTTCGACGCTGCTCATCAGGCAGGCAAACCTCTCCAGCAGCTTTAACTATCTGACAAATTGTTTTGAGTAACGTTCGCTGTAACTTTCCTCATCAACACCCTCGAGCCACGTGACTTGGCCGCCTAACGCTGGTGAGCATTATCTAGCACGCCGCAGATTTGTTTGGACACAGTCAATAAATAAAGCATGAGAGACATAAACCTGCTGACAAGTTGGCTTGTACTGGCTGTGTCTCCAGGATGGATGGACGGAAAAGCGTCGGCCTTCAGTCTGTGTTTTATGTTAAAACGGCACTCAGGGAAGAGTCGACTGCAGGCTGCAGATCTTTGGTAATGGATGAAGGCTCCCCAGTTGCCAGGGTGGAAACTAGGTTCTCATATGAAGGGGTCTTTGGAGGAGTGGGAGCCAGTAGCTGCCACTTTATTTATAGTTTCTTTGTTTGAACAGAACTGACCAGTGTCTGTTTGACACTCTGTGTTTCGTCCAGGTGGGTTTTGGCCTGGAGCACGTGTCGAGGGAGCAGATCCAGGAGGTGGAAGAGGACCTGGACGAGCTCTACGACAGCCTGGAGATGTACAACCCCAGCGACAGCGGACCGGAGATGGAGGAGACCGACAGCATCCTCAGCACACCCAAACCCAAGCTACGGTAACAGCACAGACTCACGTTTAGCTTCGGTTCACCTCGTGCTCACCGAGCTCCACATATCTATAAACACTTTGGTGCTGCACTGACACATTCCTGCATTTGTCTCCATTGGCGATTCAGAGCCCCCTCTGCTGGTGAAAACGGCTCATTGCATCCACATAAATTGAAGTTTATTTGATCTTGTATGAACAAAACTGGGTCAGTTAACTCTGAGCTAGTGATGCAAAATATATATAAAAAAGAAATATCATCCCTGATCATTTATTTAAAGCATAAGATCAAGAAAGAAAGCCAGTGAAAAGGCAGAAAAGAGCCTGAAAGTGTCAGACTTTAAAAAGTTATTTGACTTATTTTTAGTCTTCTGATTTCTGATGCAATTCCTATTTTGCTCTGGACTATGACTTCCTGCCCCTCTTATCAGCCTCAAGATAAAATACAGAAAATAGCTCTATTTGATGGTGAAAAGTGTAGCTACTTGTAATGTAGTGCGGCGAGACTTGAAAACAAAGGAGCTCCGTAAATAACCATGAAAGACTCCTCTGTTTCTTACCTCACAGCTCTGTTAAGGTTTATTTCTGGATGACAAATGTACACGAACGTGTTTGTTTTAGAAGCCGCTAATAAAGATATTTTTGATTACATTTTGATAGGCGCAATCTGAAAAGCACAGGTGTGAATGATAAGATTTACGATGGCTGAGTTCCATTCAGCTGCTTCACTTTCACACTGTCACGCCTTAATGGGACGCTTGTTTCTTTTCCATGCGTGCGCTCAGGCCGTTCTTTGAGGGGATGTCCCAGTCCAGCTCGCAGACGGAGATCGGCAGCCTGAACAGCAAAGGCAGTTTGGGTCGAGACACTTTCAGCCCGGTGAGTACCTCAGATCTGTGGGGGGGGGGGATGCAGCAGCTGCAGCATCGGGACTTTATTGTCCCCAAAAGTCTTCAAGCCCTCGTTTAAAGTGCGTACAAAAGACAGGTGCTGCAGGTGCGGCGCACAGCTAAGACTGTATAGCTGGAAGGTTTCTATAAACGAGGTAAAATTTTTAGAGTTGTTTTTCCTCCTTAGCTCCTCTGAATGTAGTTGTTTTTTTTACCCATAATGCCTCGCCTCATCCCGCACTTCAGAAGTCATTCACATTCATTATGAATGCAGTCAGCGTGAGTCAGAGCGCTTCACACTCACAGTAATGAAATAAGCAAGCTGTACTAAAACAGTGCTGCTAAACAGCATACAGTGACATCAAATAGTGTAAGAATACACCATGAAATGGAGCGACACAAGCTTGGAAACAACATGCGACTCTGCATTGACGTGTTAAATATCCAGAATCTGAAGCCCGTGAAAATCGCCCAGCGGGGGGAAGCAGTGTGCAAATATGAAATATCAGAAATGCCTCCTTAATGGAGCAGAAATCCAATAGCTCTTTGACAGTCCCCATCTGCTCGATAAAAAGTGTTTTAATCTGGCCGGGCTGAATGGATTTCACTGGATGTCTCCCTCTGCTTCACTTCCTCCTTTCACTTCTTTCGCTTCTGTTGTGGCTCGCGTCGGCGCGCTTCCTAAAAACATGTTTACTTTCATTTCAACAAATCATTTTAAACCAGTCTATTAGTGTGAAACGCTGCGTACAGCAGACAAAACTGCATCACTGCTTTAGACGCTTAGGATGTTTTTCCTTCCTGTACTGACTGACTGCCACTCCCTCGTCTTCCAGCAGGGGGAGCAGCCTCCTCTGGAGAAGATGAAACCCTCCCGCAGCCGCAACCTGGAGGAGGCGTTGTCTGAGACCGACACGCTGGTACGACTCTCTCAGTGTGTGTGTGTGTGTGTGTGTGTGTGTGTGTGTGTGTGTGTGTGAAGCGTGAAGCAGAGAGAATTAATGGTGTGTCGGGGTCTTTGTTAATATCACTCTGGAGGAGACTTGCTGCCATCTGCGCCGTAAGTGAGACGGATTGAGAGAAGAAGAAAGGGACAAACTGTGTGTGTGTGTGTGTGTGTGTGTGTGTGTGTGTGTGTGTGTGTGTGTGTGTGTGTGTGTGTGTGTGTGTGTGTGTGTGTGTGTGTGTGTGTGTGTGTGTGTGTGTGTGTGTGTGTGTGTGTGTGTAGGAGCTAACAGATCAGGAGCTGTTCGCTGAGGTGGGCCCCTGCATCACCGTGTCAGTGGCAGAGAAACCCCGTACGCCCCTGAAGAGCAGCAAAAGTGAAACCCAGGCCATGCCGTCGCCCAGGTAAACAGTCACCTACGATTACAGAGAAAAAGGAAAAAGACACCGCGGGAGCAAACTGTGAGATATTTCATTATTAAATAACTACTGGTTGATTGAAATCAGCACATGAAGCATCCTCACTGGAGCCTCTCCAGGATGCCCCTTTCACCTGACACCAGTCAACCTGTCCTGTTTTTGTATGTCAAAGAGGGTCCGAGGATGATCACATTGTGGTTTATTTAAGTCCAAACCTTTTTCAAATTGTTGCCAGGTGCTGAGTAACCCACATGAGTGAGTCACTGCTGGCTTTCTGACTCTTTCCCTCGCTCTCAGTCGCGTCACCCAGCGGTGATGTCTTTAAAGCGACTGACTCAGAGAAGTCAGTCTGTCATTATCATGTAATTGCCTATTGTCGGGGCTCATGAGCCCCGCGGTGGCCTGATCTGCGAGACTGAAGAACAAAAATACGTGTCAGTTTCTTGCTTTATTTCATGTGTCGTAAAAGACAGTGAATGCAGCGTCTGGGGAGACTCGAGTACGGTGGCCCTGAGAGCTGAAAGCGTCCGAATGGACAAAACACAATCAGATTCAGAGTCGCTGCAAGTAGAACAGAAAGACATCTTTTATTCATCAACAATGCCGCCGTGCCGTCAACAGACGAAGGAAACTGTTTCCAGAGGACACTAAGAAGTGATGCACACAGGTGGGACCCCAGGGGCCACTGACGTTGGAAGTCTGGAGGTGGTTTTGGAAAATGAGCTGAAGTTTGTTCGGTGGGACAACAAGTGCGCTTCAGTCGTGTGCATCGCTTTTTAAAGTCCCCTGGAAACAGTGCGTTCTTTCAGCCTTTCTGCATTTGCAGGGCCAAACAAAAGAGGCACAATGCTGTGTCACCGTCTGTGTCTGAAACCGCAGTGACACGTTTGGGTGCGATGCCACTGTCTGTGCCTACATCCTCGCCGTCTTTCTAGAGACAAAGAATAGAGACAGGTTCACTCATAGTAGGTCGACAGCAAAGGTGAGCAGTGACAGTGAATGATGCTCTCGTCCGTCCCCTGCATTTAAAACCGACTGTGCTGGAGATGCGTGATGTCATTTGAGCCTGTTTTTTCGCCAGGTTGGACGGAGGCCACACGCCCAGACAGAAGCGCATCAGCACACCCATGAAGGAGAGACAGCTGTCCAAACCTCTGAGCGAGCGGACCAACAGCTCAGACTCCGAGAGATCCCCGGAGCTGGGACACAGCACGCCGGTGAGTTCGCGTTTTGAGAGGCTTTCCAGGGTTTTAACCCAGCATACGGGCATAAATCATGCTGTGCGTCAGGATTCCCTCCGAGGGATTCGCACTTTCGCTGCCTTTGTTCTGCGTCCTCCTCCACCCACTCCTCTCTTGTCTTCTCCCAAAGTAAAGAAAGCGTCCTGATAATCTATGACTCGCCCGAAGCGCAGAAATGAATTATGTATGTGCCGATGAGTCATCTGCAGACTAAATGTGTTGCTGTAGGGCGGTTCATGTACTCTGTGTGTGTGTGTGTGTGTGCATGTGTCTCTCTCTGTGTGTGTAGCTCTTGAGGAAGGTGGTGTATGACCAGCTGAACCAGATCTTGCTGTCGGACTCCGCGCTCCCAGAGAGCCTCATCTTGGTTAATGGCACCGACTGGCAGGGCCAGGTAAGCCTGAGTGCGCGTGTGTGTGTGTGTGTAAACATTTGGTGGGGGTCTTCCCTCCGACGCCTCACTCCTCGCGTGTGTGTGTGCAGTATGTTGCAGAGCAGCTGCAGGTGCAGAGACACCCGGTGGTTTGCACGTGCTCGGCGGCTGAAATCCAGGCGGTGCTGTCCGCCGTGCTCACTCGCATCCAGAAGTTGTGAGTGTCTTTCACACACACGCAGAAACACACACGTTCCGCGCTAATGCACCTCTTTGTTAGCACGATGACTCATCATCTCGCTCTTTTTTCCCCACTCCGAGCCTCATTTTTCTGTTGTCTGTCGTGCGTTTGACATTTCTTTCCTCTCCCTCCTCCTCATCTTTGCCCTCATGACTCCACTTCTATAACTCTGTTCTGTTTATCTCCCATATCTCTCCTCTTCCTCATCCTCTCATAGTTTACTTTAATGGACTTTGCCAAAACATATAAAGCAGAGTAGGAGATGAAGAAAACAATGGTGGCTGAGATACAGCTGGTTTTATATTAATTATTTTACATTAAAGGGAATTATTATATATCTTGTGTACATCCAAAATACGTGTCAGATGCTTAAATTAAAGTAGAAAAATACTGTCAGAGTGTGTCGAAGGACGCGATGACTTGTTGTCTCGTCTGCGCTGTTTACTGGAGGTGTTTTTCAAAGGCTCTGACGGATGAGACCGTGTGATGGAGTCCCAGCGGATCCACCTCCACACTGATAACCCCGCGCTCTCTCTCTCTCTCTTCAGCTGTAACTGTAACTCGTCCATGCCCAGAGCGGTGAAGGTGGCGGCGGTGGGCAGCCAGAGTTACCTGGGAGCCATCCTGCAGTTCTTCGTCACCCAGCTCGCCAACAAGACGTCCGATTGGCTCAACCACATGCGCTTCCTGGTTGTGCCTCTGGGTAAGAGAGTCCGCTCCTGTTTCCATGCTGCTTAAGAAGCTCTCGCTCCTGCAGAGTCATGCTGCGGCGAGGTCGGTTCTGGGAAGCATTGCAGTCACGTGTGCGTGCTGGTCGAGTGTGTCTTGTCACTGATTGGCCTAATTATGGCGCTGCAGTTACACCTCATAAAAAGGATGAAGTTCACTTTTTATTTTCCATCCATTCTCCTTCGTCTCCATCAGGCTCCCATCCGGTCGCCAAGCACCTCGGCGCCCTTGACAATCGCTACAGCTCGTCCTTCCTGGACGGCGCGTGGAGGGATGTGTTCAGCCGCTCTGAGCCGCCTCCTACAGATCAGCTGGACGTGGCGGGGAGAATCGCCCAGTACATCAGCGGGGCCACAGTCACGCACCAGCTGCCCATCGCCGAGGCCATGCTCACCTGCAAACACAGGACGTGAGTGCAGACGCAAAGACAAGCCAGGCTGTCCCACACAGTGGACTTTCTCTAACCTCCTCTGTTCCTTCTCTCCTCTCAGGCGAGATGAAGACTCCTACCAGAAGTTTATTCCTTTCATAGGGGTGAGACGCTGCTTTTGCTATCACAGCACAGTCTGTCTTGTGCTGATCATTCAGGTGTTTAATGACCTCACGTGTCGTTTTCCAGGTGGTGAAGGTCGGTCTCATCGAGTCCGGTCCGTCTCCAACAGGTGAGGAAACCGTTTTGACACGCGTCCCAAAAGCTGAGATTGAATGACAGGTTTGATAATGCCCTAATGTTTGTTTTGTGGTCATCAAGGAGACACAGAAGAGGGCGTGGCGGTGAGCTTGGCCGTCCCCTCCACGTCCCCCCCCTCCCACGGCTCACCCACAGGGATGATTAAAGAGGCCGCCACGCCGCCGTCCTCCCCGTCCATGGGCAGCGTCCTGACTGTGCAGGGGTAACTCTTTTCCTTCTTTATTTTCCTGTTTCCCCTTCATCCTTCCTCACTCTCTTCATCACTGGTGGGAAAATTAATCTGCTTTTAATTCATTCAGATCCCACAATGTAAAAATGTTGCATGTACTCAGATTTGTTGTTAAATGAATGATAGTTCACGTTTGCTTTAATGTGTAAGTCAACTAGTTTGTGCCTCATACTGTATGTTTTGCATGTAGAATTATGACCAGTGATGTCAGATAAAAGCAATAAAACTCAAAATCTCACAAATTGCCGTAACTCAAACTGCACTAATATGCAGACGTGAAGTAAAGGCTCATTCATCTGCTCTCCTTATGCTCAGAATTTGTCAACACAAAGTACCAAAATGTGGATGTTACTCTCAGTACTGAGCTGCATATTTCGCTGCTGGTGCCACTTTAGCTCGACTGTGAACCAGTTCCAGCAGAGTGAGGGGCTCTTTGATACTTCAGTCATGTTTTCATCTGTTTGATTTTTGCTGCAGTCCCTCTCTGAAGAGCCAGACAGGCTGCAGCTGTGCTGCTCCAGTCTCTCCATTTCACCCTCTGCCGAACACATTTGGTTCAAGTTTTGAACATAATGTACAAAATTCAACTGCGAAGCCTTTTTCTGGACTGGTGTTGAATTTAAATGAATTGTGGCAGAGCTGGTGCTGCAGAGGCTGTGGAAAAGGTTGCAGCAGCAGAACGGTAACGATTCTCGTGCTTTTGTCGAACACTTCCTGTCCACAGGAGTCCCAGTATGTCTCACGGCGTGGACGCCATCGGCCTGCAGGTGGACTACTGGCTGGCCTCCCTGGCTGAGAAGCGGCGGGAGGGCGAGCGACGCGACACGGGCTGCAAGAACACGCTGAAGAGCGCCTTCCGCTCGCTGCAGGTCAGCAGGCTACCAGGCGGGGGCAGCAGCGACCCACAGGCCCAGGTCAGCACCATGGCCATGACCGTGGTCACCAAGGAGAAGAACAAGAAAGGTGAGCAGACGATCAGAGGGGAGATATAGGAGGAATTATTAAGATGTCTCCTCCTGGTCCAAGCACGTAATAATAACATGAAGGATATGATCCACTGTTACTGTGTGCATGTAAAGATACAAGAGTGCGATCAAGGGCTTCCCCTTTAATTTACACGAGTCCTGCCGTCTGTCAGAGCATCCAGTCGAATCATCAAAGACATGCTTAATCGCCCCCTGCAGCATTTCCCACAGCACAGCTAAATTTAGGCTGACAGCAGTGAGCAGCAAGAGTCCGTGCGCCATTTCACAGACTGTGTGCAGCTGTGGTCAGGGAGCACATCGATCAGATCGATCAATACACACATCGTCAATCAATCTGAAACACAGCTTAGTTATTTCTAAGTGTATTACGCTGCTTTCAGTGTCCGTGTGTGTGGAAAGATTCAGAAATCTTTAAAATTCCTGCTTTATGCTCAGCTAGGACTGAGTAACACACACACACACACACACACACACACACACACACTCTGCTCTTACGATTCCTCCCCCTCTCTTCAGTTCCCACCATCTTCCTGGGAAAGAAGCCGAAGGAGAAGGACGTCGACTCGAAGAGCCAGGTCATTGAAGGCATCAGCCGACTCATCTGCTCCGCCAAGCAGCAGCAGACCATCCTGAAAGGTAAACCTGGGGGGCCGGGACGCTTCTGCTCCTCCGTGTCTGCTTTGTCTCGAGTGGTCTCGAGTGTGTGTGTGACTCGTCTCTGCTCTCCTCCAGTGTCCATAGACGGCGTGGAGTGGAACGACGTGAAGTTCTTCCAGCTGGCCGCCCAGTGGCCCACTCACGTCAAATACCTACCTGTCGGACTTTTCGGCTACAGCAAGCCCCCCTCCTAGGGCCGAGCGCCCGCCGGCTCCTCCGACCCCGACTTGACCTTCGACTTTCCTCGATCCCGTCACACCTTTGCGCAAAGACCCCGCCTCTCGGCACCCGCGGAGCAGAGAGAAGACGTCAGCGGCTGGATTATGTTTCTTTAGTTTCCTTTCGCCTGCAGTCGTCCTGTTTCTCCTTTGGGAGGGAGAGCGTGAGGAAGAGGAAGGAGCTGTTGGGGTGCAGCGCTGTTACTAGTCACTTTAACGCCCCTTTCGGTGTGTGTTTGTGCGTGTGGCGAGTGTGCATGCACACGTGAATGTACAGTATGTGTGTGTGTGTGTTTACAAGGGGCTTACAGCACAAGTTTATTAGCTAACTGCCATTTACGTTTCCGTTCTATGGAATGCAATAGCATGCAACAACTCACCGATTTCAAGCCCTGAAAGTCTCAACTTTTGACCCCCCCCCCCCCCCGACGTCCCGCTCACCTCGAGTCCTGATTCACGTGCATGCTCCGAAACCGATAACACCGCTCACGTGCCAGAAACAGTAACTAAAAAAAAGCAACGCAACAGGGCTTCGATGTTTGCATGAGCGCCGAAAACACAAACAGAAGCCTCCTCTGCTCACAGAGCGCAGTCAGATAAAAGGTTTGCATGTCCTCCACATGTTCTCTGATGCCCTTCAAAACAGGCCTGTTCTTATTTCTCCTCCATTTCAAGGGCTTCCACACCATTTAGAATATTTTTTTCTGTACCAAAAGAAGTCACGTGGATGTCGAACGCCAAACGTTTCCTGTCAAAAAAAAAGAAAAAAATGAATATCTATAAAGGGGAAGTGTGTTTTTTTTAAACCGTGCTCTCGTGAAAAATGGTAAAACCTTCCCTTTAACGCTGTGTTGTGATGCGTGGTGTGCGTTTTTGTGAAGAGTTCCAGGCTTTCACGGCGGGGCCGACTGTGAAGTGCAGTTTTCTTTGGTCTTATTTGCTGTGCGCTCGTGAATACACATCGGAGCGTTTGCTGAGAGCTGCTGGGGTAAAAACAGATGAGCCCCCTCAGCAGCAGAGCCAACCAAATGTGCAACAGGAGACGACGAAACGCATATTTGAACAGTCCAAACGCGGCTTTCCCGTGAGGATCTGTGCCGTTAATCACCTGCAGTAAAGCACAATGTTGTCCCCCAATCAAGCTGACCTGGTCAAAAATCAAATTTCAGACGCATTTGGGTTGATTTCGGCCATTTTGGCGCAGGTCTGCCACATGCTTTCTCTAGTCGTGAGGTGATTAGTGAGTGTACAGTGGTAACGTGTGTGTGCGTGTGCGTGGTGACATAAATGTAATGTGGAAACAAAAAAAAAAATCTAAATATGAGGAATACTTTTTCTACCGTGTGACAGAGGGCATGCAGTTGGTGTGTGTGCGCGTGCGTTTGGCGCTGTGTGTTGATGATCATCATCCATATCATGGATTAACAGATTAGGGCTGCAGAAGCCGCGGCGGTCATCTTGTGTGTTCGTAGTCTGGCACAAGGCCAGTGCAGATGTTTTCACCACCACCTTCAAAACGAAAGCTTCACTCAAACCCGATTTATTTGAAGAATGTAGCCACAGCGGTGGTTTGTAAAAGCGTTTTGTCGTCGCCTGCATCCTAACACTCTCCGTCTCCACTTAAGTATTAGCAGAGCAGTTCTTTTCAAAGTGTTAACGCCAGCCTTTCTGTTTGTTTGACAATAGATTAGACCGCCTCGATGTTACAGTGTTACAGTTTTGACGTCAGCAGCGCGACGCCGACGGGTGTCAGAGCTCGCTTTGTTTGTTCGCTTTGTTTGGTCAACAGCTCGTCCGTCGCCGCTAAACCGACGCTCAGTTTGGTGTTCGTACTACCAAATATTTGAATGTACTGAATTTAGTTTACATGTCCGTGTGAAAGACCAAGTCTGAAGGCACAAGCGGAGCTGTGTGTCGCTTTTATATAATCATCTGGTGTTATTTGGCCTAAAACTACGGTGGCTGACAAGGGCAAACACTGCAAGAGCCCAAATGTTTCCATTAGAGGAAGGTGCTGCAGCGAAAACACTGCAGAATGGAAATGTTTAGGACCCTCGCAGCAGGTTTTCCCTCTCAGGCCAGCGTATGAACCAGATATCAGACTGTAGACAGGGCAGTCATTTAAAGCCTGCATGAGCAGCTGACAGATCTGAGCAAAAACAAAAAATAAACAAGACAAACAGCCAGTGGGCCTCTCCAAACCTGTATCTTTTCTCCTCGTGTTGCTGAAAACCAGTTAAGGGCTTTAACAGACAGACAGACAGACAGACGGGTTTCATTACTCCTGAGTATCAGTGAGCGTCGACGTTCTGCTGTTTGACGTTGAGGTTGCTTCATGACTCTGAAACGTAAACAATTTGTTGTTGTGGAAGCAGCTAAATCTTAAGACCTTCGCTTGCGATCATCTTGGTGCCACTTTGAAATGACACATGCATAAAAAGGGTTCATGATTAGCCGCTAATGGCTCCATTGATCTTAATAAACGTCTAAGAATACATTAAAGTTCTGCTGTTACACGTGAATGGAAAGAACGTTTGGGTTGCCAGGTTGTGAAGCCCTTTGTTTGATGCACAGTATGAACTCAAGCTGCATTTCTACCTTTTTTATCTCGATAATGGATCAAATTAGTACACGTAAAGTAAATTGGGACAAACCTCCAGGGAATTATCATTTAGCCCTTCAGTTCCTCGCAGAGCATTTTAGTGTCTTTAAGCTCGTTGTTTGAGCCAGATATTTTCCTCAGGAGTTGGTGGAGACTCAAACTGAGCTAAAATGAAAGTAAATATTGGACTTCAGATCAGATCATGCTGCTCTGTAACATGCACCAGTAACAACTTTGTAAAGTGATGTTTATGTTGTGTTCCCAGCTTGTTTCTGCTGCCCCCAAGTGGCCAAAAGTTGTCTTTATAAAGAGCTCAGCAGGCACTGAAAGCAGGTTATACTGTAGATGAAACGAAGGGATCCTTCACCAAAATGTGGCAACCCAAAGCTTTCTGCGTTTAAAACGGCTCCTTGCTGATCTGTTTAGGATGTTTATATAATTTTAAAATTCACTAAAGTCATTATTGACAGCTTGGAGAGGTTGTTTTTTTATGTATACGTATCATGAAAGGTTACTGCATTTTACAATTAGAAAAATGGATTTCATTAAGGAAAAATGTTTCCAAAAGTTTGTGTTTTGAAACAAATATTTCATTATTTTTAGTCAAACTGGGTCAATGATCTTGTGTCTACTAAGTCAAAATGCTGTTTTCCTCGTGGTGTTGTAGCCTAAATACTGCAATGATGTGAACCTAAACTGCTTTACCTAAATTGTGCGACGTCATAGTTTGTTGACGCCTCTTTCGCTCGCAGCCTCCACAAGGAGGTTAAAGGTCAGCTGACTCTCCGGCTCCCTGATTGAACTGAACTCGGCATTAAAAACCAAAATCACTGCCAAACCTACAACGTGAGCAGATTGCGGTTGTATTCAGATAGATTTGTGTTCGTTTTTGGGTCGACGATGACCGAAAACACGTGAACAACAAAGTGATCTTTGTTCTGTAGTCATCATTTCAACGTTTGGAGGAACTGAATGCTTTTTTATCGCAGCCACATTCTGCAGCTTTTCTTGTCACCTTTCGGCCATCTTTCCCCTCATTCTTACCGTTTACATGTTTTTCTAAAGTCTCTTTGAAAAGCCGGTTGTTCTGTAAGTCTTGAACTTGTTCCTGTGCGTTTTTACCTGTACCTCTGTACCTGTGTGTGTTTGTGACGGTGTAACGATCGTTCCTCTGTCCTTTGCTAGTCGTGGTTAGAGATTACGAGCTGTTCGGTCCATCAATAATGTCTGTCGGTGATCAGCAGTGTCTCTTCTCTCCACCGTCCTCAGAAACCTTACATCCCTCTGATGATGAGAGTCTTCTTCACCAGGCTTCCACGAGCGTAGCTTTCTGAAATCATCTTAAATGATACTGTCCTCATCCCCTCACAGCTTGTAAATCTGCTGTCTGTCCTCATGGGAGCGGGATTTGCCTGTGAAAGCAGTAGATTTATACCTGAGGAGGTTCTGCTCAGAGCAGAGCTCGTGGACTTGTGGAGTATTTTGCACATGCCATTGTTTCTTCAGCAGCAGTCTTCAGCTTATTTGCCTTTTGCCTATAACAATAATTATAATAAGCTATAATGCTTGTACATATCAGATAGTACTTGTTATATTGTATTCTAGTTCTGTTTTGTTTTTTCTTAATTTGACATGTTTTGTAGTACTGCTTTTTCATGATTACGTTTGTCAATCAAACAGATGTGGGATGAAAAGTGGAAGTGTTTATTGTTTCATTTGTTTTTTAAAATAAAATATTCCTGATTTGTAGCTCAGTGTCTCGTTTTTGAGATGTAGGAAATGTATGTTTTGTGTTTTTGTACCTTAAATTGCTTCTTTGTACTTACAAAGAATGGTGGTAATATTACAATATATAAAGCAAATATGAAAAATAATAGAGAAAAGGGGGAGAATAAAAATGACCAAAATATATAAGCTGTAAAGTAAGTGGCAATAAAAATTCATAGAGTTTTGACCTAAAATACATTGATTTTACCTCTGTGAATTACACCAAATAGAGTTTCCATACAAATTTCCAACTGATGACACAAGTATTTCTAGGGAATGAAATGAGTACTTGTGCTTTTCTGGGGGGGATAAACTGTTTAAACAGTTAAACATTGTGACAGTGTAAATAAGTGGTGCGTATAATGTCTGTGAAGCAGGTCAGTGGTACACAGCAGACCCTCTTCACTCCCCTCAAGTGTTTGAATGGGGCCTCTGCTAACATCCGAGCACAAAGAGTATGAGCAAATCAAGAGAGTTCACGTCCATCGCCATCCTGTTCGAACTACTATGCTAACATACTTTTAAAAAATAGCTTTAATCAGAACCGAATGTAATACTTTATCATGCCACCATTATATTAAAAAGCAGTAAGTGAAAGATTCACTGACCTGTACTGTTTTAAATGAATACATACGCATTTTTTTAACAACATAACCTCATAACCATTAGCATTCTGTCAAAGCCTCAGGGGCTTGAATTGTTTAATAACAGCAAAATCATCATTCATCTTTGACAAATTGACAAAATACTCAAGTTAAGTATATACATAAAAATGTGCAGTATATACATAAAAATGTATAGTAGAGTCTGATAAAATACACTCAAAACCACGGTTCAAGAGGATGCTAGTGAATCAGAAGCTAGCTGGGAGCGGCACTTCAGCTGTACGCGTGCGCAGGATAATTTCCCGCCCCGCCTGCGAAATGGCAAACATGAACCATCTTGATATTTTACATCATCTTCGGTTGTAAATTCTGGGAGAACAGCCATCTTTCGTCTCCCAGCTGTCACATCTGAAGCACGACAACGAGAACATCATATTTTTCATTTTAACTGAATGAAAGTTTTTATTGGGATGACCAGCCAGTAACGACCAACACTGAACACGTTCGGGAGCTTTCTTGCGCTCCTGCATTGGGAAGTGACAGTCGGGGTAAGTTAAGATGAAGGAGAAGGTTAATTACCGTTGGGAGCTCGCTAAGGCGGCTGATAGATAACTAACTTATAGACTTCAGCTGTGATAGTAATCGTATTAAACTAAACTGAGTGGTGTGAGAGCTATTTCGGTGTGCGTTGTACCGGCCAAATGTCGTGAACGGTAGTTAATAGCACCCTGCGTCCTTCAAAGTAGAGCTAATGTTAACTGAACGGTTAATGTTAGCGTTAATTACTAGCGAGCTAACCGACGTTAGCATCCATTGCTTAGCTAAATCACCTTTTCGAAATAAAAGAACGATGTTTTCATGTAATACTGTAATTTCACCTCCCTTGTAACCAGCAGTGTTGTGTTTGACAGCCTACATTATCTCACTTCGAGTCGCCCTAACGGAAAATTAAGTCTTATTTTGAAAATGGCATCCGGAAGCAGTTGGTTTTGTATGAGTAAGCTTGACACTGTTCTGCCTCGTAGCATCATAACATTGTCCTGCTGCTTTGTTCGAGGGACGGAAAGCATCGCACTTGTCTTCGATGAAGGTAAAAATATTGAAATATAATATATAGATGAGCATGAAGTCGCAGTCATATGATTAAAATATATAGTTTCTTTTTTTAGCAACCTGTCAAAGCAAACGTTACATCCTCGGCGAGGTCCGTAAATGTGTCATCTGCAGTCAACACTCGCCGGTGTTTGTACTGATGAAACAGCACTTTTAAAGTTATCCTTATTATAGTCTTATCTGTGCATATGGCGAACAGTGTGCAGTGGCTTGATATAAGGTGCATCGGTGTGTATTGTGTAACATGATGGTGCTCCGGCCTGCACTGTTTACAAACAGGTTACATGCTGGAAGCAGACATTTTGACGCATTTGCGGTCTATGTCTGTTATTTAATGAATCGCCCTGTGGTGGATTCGTCCTGTTTGATCCGTGCTCTCCATTGTGGGTCACCTTGATTGATCTGCTGCCAAGCCAAACGCTGCCGCCCCTCCCGGCCACAGGCCTCGACCATCCGTCGGCTCATTTATCAATTTGTGCCGGAAAACAGTCAAAGGAAAGATGCGCGAAGAGGCGATGACATTTATTTTGCTTTTTCCGCTTTTTCGACGTTTCACAGCTTGTCTGCTTGGGCAAACGGTGGACTTGAAGGGAAATGTGAATATTGGTGCATTGCAGTCCGTGAATGAGGCGGATGGGAGGAGGAGGTGGGGGGGGGAGTGAGAGAGCTAGACAGACAGGGAGAGGGAGGGGGGGCAGGAGGGGAGAACAGGTGCGCCTCCGCCATCAAAGCAGGAAAGCAGAGAAAGTCACGATGCTGCACAATTGGCTCCTCTGTGCTGCTGCAACGGATCCATTTCCAGCATGCTCAGGTTGGGAGGTTACTATTTCCTGGGGCCAGACCGCCTCTGCCCGCGCGTGGATAAGTGTTGATCCAGTGAAATGCAACTTCCTAGATATTGCTTTCCAGACATAAAGATGCAGGATGAAGGCTGCCTTTTCCTTAAGGTGCATCAGGAATAAATCCTGAATTTGTTTGTGCTCTAGCTGAAGAAATGAATAATGAACAGTGGGTTTCATTACTCTTGATGTTCAACGTCAGGCAGCAGACAGCATATAATTACACTAATAAACTTTAATAAACAATAATAAATGTACTCACTTTTGGTAAATTATTAATTAAAAAAATCACAGACGCATTGATAAAGAGAATAATTCTTAATTGTGGCACATAAAAGGAGTTTATATTGAGGTTTTTGTGGCGACTTTGGCTCATTATCAGCCTGAACTTGTGTTTTCATGAATATTTATGTATATATTTTAGAGAGTTTAAAAATGTGACAATGATGAAGCAGTCTACATTTATTGTTTAAGATAAACATGAAACAAAGATTTTTGATTGAGTCCTTTAAATTTGGCCATTAAAGACTTGTGACTCGACTTATTTTACAGTTGAAACCTAAACTTCCTGCTGTGCCGACCATGTGATGATGTCAGTTTTTCTAAACGTCTCTGCTCTCTGCTCCTCTGCCTCCTGCGATGTTTGATTTTTGCTCGTCACCTCTGAATCAGCCTCGGCAGATCTCTCCGCTGACCGCGTCTCACTTTAATCGTCGCTGGCAGCTGCTGCGTCACTGCCGAGCTCGGAGGAATCCTCTCGTAGTAACCTGAATGCGGTTTAACTCCTGACACACACACCTTATCGCTTTCCATGGAGCCCAGCTACCCACGGGGCACGTTACGCAACAGTGAAATGGGAAACTTATTATTTAGCCGCTGACCTCTTTGAAACTGGAGAGGAAGACAGAGAACAGGAAGATCTGAGCTTGCAGCAGCAGCAGCCCACTTAGAAAGCCTCCAACTACATGATGTTTAATATTTCATCCACCCTCCATCCATCTTTTTAAACTCCCTTAACATATTCATTGAATCTAAATGTGCTGTGGTGCAGTAAACGAGTCTGCGGGACGTTAATGTCGTTCTGTTGCCGGTCTGTCTCTTCATTAAGGTTGTTTTTACTGCAGTTTTCTTTGTTTTATGGCACACGCTGTGCTCAATGGCTCGGCGTTTCCTGTGTGTGCACAGGTGGATAATGAAAGTGTCTCCCTGAAACACGCACACAGGGAAATATTAGATATGAATGCTCCCTGGAGGGTCTTATAGTCAGACAATAGGTTTGAAATTCTCAGCCGTGACACCGTTGTACCTTATTTTTACCATCATGATGAAACTGATGAGATTCAGTTTCTACTTTTCTTCCTCAGCTGTTTGTTTTTCTTTCTGACCTTCCTCATCGAGTGTCTCTTTATTTCCTCTTCTGTCCTCCTCGTCCTCTCTTATCTCTCATGTCCTGTCTTTTGATCTCATTACCTCCACTTGACCTCAGTGACCAGCAGATGAAGGATGTGGTTGCGCCGAGCAGCTCGTGTGTGAATTGTGAGAATGTCAGGCAGGACAAAGACAACGCCCGCTCAGCAAAAAGCGCCGCCCGTCCTGATGATAAATAAACCAGCGTTCACTCTGTCGTCCTCCTGTTCTGTTTTTATTTTTAACTCCCGCAGTGTGTGTGAAACCAGGCAATGTCCACCATGGTGTATCCACGTGAAGAAGCCCTGGAGCGACTGAGCCAGGATGAGATCGTCCTCAACACCAAGGCCGTCATGCAGGGCCTGGAGACGCTGCGCGGCGAGCACGCCCAGCTCCTCAACTCGCTGCTGGACTGCACCCAACCACCCGTCGCCCAGGAGAAATCCGGGCTGCTCCGCAAGAGCCTGGAGGCCATCGAGCTGGGCCTGGGAGAGGCGCAGGTGAGGGAGCGGGTCCTGTTTTCTTTTGCTGATTTGCTGATTTCTTTTTGTCGTCACGATTTCAGCCCGTGAAAGTTCTATTTTCCCCTTTTCCCCAGGTGATCATCGCCCTGTCGAGCCACCTGAGCGCCGTGGAGTCGGAGAAGCAGAAGCTGCGCGCTCAGGTGCGCCGCCTCTGCCAGGAGAACCAGTGGCTGCGGGACGAGCTGGCGGGGACGCAGCACAAGCTGCAGCGCAGCGAGCAGAGCGTCGCCCAGCTGGAGGAGGAGAAGAAGCACCTGGAGTTCATGAACCAGATCAAGAAGTTCGACGACGACGTGTCGCCCTCGGAGGAGAAGAGCCAGAGCGCTGGAGGCAGTGGCGGAGGCAGCGGAGGCGGAGACACTTCAAAGGACAGTCTGGATGACTTGTTCCCCAACGATGATGACCAGGGACCAGGTGTGACATCAGCAGCAGTTATTAGACGTCAGACAGGAGACGATAGCAAGATGCTGAACACAAACACACACATTAGAAAACAAATCCCAGTTCCTAGAGCTCACCGTCATGGGTTTAGCTTGCTGGTTTTAGTTCGACCAACAGTCCAAAACCCAAAGATTTTCAGTTTACTTTGATAAAAGACAAAAACAGGGTGCTCATATTAAGCAAAGCCCAAACTGAAACATTCCTGCTTCCAGGATCATGAAGGCTGCAGAGGCCTCAATGCACAGCAAGGGAATCCGCTGTTCTTATTTAACATATCAAGTGTCAAAATAAAAGCACTCAGAGCTCAATCCAGCTTTTCACTACGAGAAACGTTCAGGCCTCAGCGGCCCTGAAGACTGACTCAAACACTGAGGCACGAGCCGCTCTCGGGCGTTCGTACAAGCAGCTCCTTGTGGGAGAGGGAGTGCTGCAGTTTGCCCCTCAGCTGTGTCGTAGTTTACATAAGATGCAGGAGCTGTGGTTTGGTTAATGCAAAATACACTGACTGAACCGCAGCCCTGGCTTGTGAGTGCATTTGTGGATCCACTTCAGCAAAGAAATCACGTCGCTCATGCTGCGTGTTGCGACGTGTAGCTCCTCCATGTTAGCTAGGCGCTAAGTGCTCCTCTGTTTGCCTCTTCGTCTCTTTAATTAATAATAACTGAGAACTCATAAATGAAGAGCAGAATCCTCCTTTGAAGAGGGGGGGGACACACTAACAAATGCAGAGGAAAACAGGGTAACATCCTCCCGTCTGTCACACAGCCCAGCCCAGCGGAGAGGTGGCGGCCCAGCAGGGAGGCTATGAGATCCCAGCCCGCCTCAGGACGCTGCACAACCTGGTGATCCAGTACGCCTCGCAGGGGAGGTACGAGGTGGCCGTGCCGCTGTGCAAGCAAGCCCTGGAGGACCTGGAGAAGACGTCCGGACACGACCACCCAGATGTCGCCACCATGCTCAACATCCTGGCCTTGGTGTACAGGTGGGCAGCGGGGAGGAGGTTGTTTATAAGTCGACGTCGAATAAAAACGTTTTTAACGTAGCGCCGCCGTTCTGTTCTGGCCTCCAGGGATCAGAACAAGTACAAAGAAGCCGCTCACCTCCTGAACGACGCCCTGGCCATCAGAGAGAAGACGCTGGGGAAGGATCATCCAGCTGTGGCCGCGACCCTCAACAACCTGGCTGTTCTGTACGGCAAGAGGGGCAAATACAAGGAGGCTGAGCCCCTCTGCAAGAGGGCGCTGGAGATCAGAGAGAAGGTACACAAACATGTCAGATCTCCTCGCTAGATAAAGGATATGACGTGATTATGATTAACATGCACAAATCTGTCTCCAGGTGTTGGGGAAGTACCACCCAGATGTGGCCAAGCAGCTGAACAACCTGGCCCTGCTGTGCCAGAACCAGGGCAAGTACGACGAGGTGGAGTACTACTACAGACGAGCCCTGGAGATCTACGAGTCCAAGCTGGGAGCTGATGACCCCAACGTGGCCAAGACCAAGAACAACCTGGTGGGGACTTTTTTTTTTTTTAAACATCAGTAATGAAGTGTGTGCATGTTGCGTGCTTCCCGCTCCTCTGCGCTCTAATCTCGTCCTCCGCTGACGCGCTTTACCAGTTTAGACACATGAATAAAAGATGGTCCTCGCTGCTTCTCCTCAGGCTACGTGCTACCTGAAGCAGGGGAAGTTCAAGGACGCCGAGGCGCTGTACAAAGAGATCCTGACCCGGGCGCACGAGAAGGAGTTTGGATCTGTCAACAGTAAGCACGCTGGTCACTAACCTTCTAATATCGCTGATAATTTGATCAAATCTGACCGTGGAAAACGTCCAGGAGTCCACCCACTTTCACTTGACAGTTGCAGCACTTTGGCACTCAGGTCTTGATTTTTCCACCCTGATCCCTGCTCTTACCCTCGGGACTCTCAGCAGGTCAGAGGATTATTTCGTGCCGCCGTGGTGCACGAAGCGGCTTAATGTTGATGTTTCCCTCCCGCCGCCGCTTAGCCCGTCAAACCCTGACGTGCTCACATGCTCAGCATGAGAGACGGGGCGTGGCAGGGATCTGGCCCTGCAGGAGTTCGATGAAATTCAGGACAATCCAGCGATTCATTTGTTCTGTTGCTCGTTTGTTTTGTTTCTGCTGCAGCTGATTTTGAGTGATGTCATCACTCATGATGTCGTTCTTGTCCTCATGTTGCAGATGACAACAAGCCAATCTGGATGCACGCGGAGGAGAGAGAGGAGAGCAAGGTCAGTTTTTTTAGGTTGACCTTTTCCGTTGATGGCAGGAAACGGACTGGACAGCAGAATGAGCACGATGAACAGCAGACTACAGATCAGGGACATTTTTAATAGGCTCTGTAATGGGATAATCTTTCACGCTTGTCTCTTCCTGTCTCTGTCTCTCTCAGGGTAAACGCAAGGACTCTGGCCCGTATGTCGAGTATGGAAGCTGGTACAAGGCCTGCAAGGTGGACAGGTGAGTCATACATTTGAAGTCACTGCGAACATGTACTGCGAAGCGCCAAAGTTTTTGCAAATAAAATCCTAAAAACATCTTCTATATGCCAAAAAATCATAAAGATTTGTTATTTGTAGTTTTCAAAAATGATTACAAACCCAAAGCTGCGTAGTTCAAGTGGCTTTGCTATCTGCAAAGACGTGTGATCAAGACCCAGATTCCAAAAAAGATGGGACGCTGTGTAAAACAAACAAAACCGGTGTGAGAATTTGCATCCTTTCTACTATATACTTAACTGTAAACAGTGCAAACATGTTTCAAACACGTTGGGACAGGAGCAACTAAAGACTGGGGAAGTGGAATGCTCCAATAACACCCTCCACAGGTAAACAGGTTCACTGGAAACAGGTGAGTAGCAGCACAGCAGAGCGTTAATGACACCTGTGAGGGAGTGGGTGTGGCACAGCAGAGGAGAGCGGCATGACGAGTGTTTGAGCAGAATCTGAGCATACGTTTACACGTAGCAGGGGGTTTTGGAAAATGGATATTTTGGCCCCTCCGCTTTCAAAAATAACATCGTGCACACAACATCGTTTTCAAAAATGTTGTCGTTTACATGAACCTGGATAAATACGCATCATAACTATGCCAAACCTATGTGCGCGAGTGTAAACAAGGTCGCTCGCATGACGTTAAGTACTTTCAGTCACATGTTGTGACGTTTCGGAACCTAAAACGCCGTTTAACCCAATTTACACGCCGACAAATAACCAGTGTTTTCAGAAATCTCCACTTTGGCCAGAGTTCTTAAAAATGATCGTTTTCCATTAAAAAAAACTCTGTTTGCGTGTAAACGAGAGGCCAAACCACATGAAAACATATGCGTGTAAACGTAGCCTGAATCCGCCATGATTTTACCTTCACCCATCAGCACACACTGCTGATCCAGAGACTGTAATGTAACTGCAGAAGAATCAGCGATGGGACGTTGTTACTCTGGTTTTTGATGAGATGTTTGTTCATTTTGTAAAATGTAAACTTAAGTGTATATGAAGGGTCTTTGAGATTGAACAGTTGTGTCAAAAGATTTCATTGACTTCATTTGTCCTAAATTGTGTTTGAAAAGTGATTTTTGAAGAGAACAAACTAAGATGTGCTGGAACTACATTCGTCCTGTGACGAGGTTTCCCCCAGACTTACGATTCCACCCTGCGTGTTCACTTTGTGAGCACATGAGTAACACTGTAAAACTGCCAGCGGACACAGTTTGTTTGTAAATGTTCGTTTTGTGTTTGTTTCACACAGCAGCCCATCAGGGTCGTACTCGTATTTCACTGTGTGTGCAGGTGTACCGCAGCGAGCTACCACACTAGCTCAGTACAGATTTATTGATTTCACATGTAAAATCTAAAAATCAACTGTTGATATTGCAGCTTCAAAGCATGAAATCCTGTATCATGCTAAGGACGCCAGCTTTGAAAAAACAAAAACCACGTGACAGTAAAAGTCATGGTGAGGTCCTTCCATCGTCTGCTCTCAGCTCAGCGCACGCTGGCAAACATCCAGCTCTAATAAACGGAACGAGCTCTGCAGACTTAGTTTAACCTTTAGAGTTTAACCTCGGCTGTGCTTCGGATCAACTGTCGCAGTCCCCAAAAACCATCTTCTGACTCACTTTGTGTCACTGCTGAATGGAGCAAAGATGGCTGAGAAACCTTTTTTTTTTTTTTTTTACAGCCCCACAGTGAACACAACCCTCAAAAGCTTGGGAGCTTTGTACCGTCGCCAGGGCAAACTGGAGGCCGCCGAGACGCTGGAGGAGTGCGCCAGCAAGTCCCGTAAACAGGTACGACACAACCGCGGGTTGCTGCGGCGCCGGCTGAATTACGGCCGCCAGATTAGCCGAGCGGCCTCTTTCAGGGGTTCAACAGGCGTTCCAGCGGTTATTTATGAGCCCATTAACGATGCCAAACTGATTTAGAGATCAGTCATGAGGTTAATGTGTGTCCGCTGTGTGAGCTACTGTGGAAAAAGCTTGTTTTTCAATCCTTTAATCACTCGTCCCCAATCTTTGTCTTTCTTTGTCCTCGCTCTCGCTCTCTCAGGGTATTGATGCCATTAACCAGAGTAAGGTGGTGGAGCTGCTGAAGGACGGCGGGGCCGGAGGAGGCGACAGGCGACACAGCAGGGAAGGAATCAACGGGCCGGGGGGACAGCGGGGGGAGAGCGAGGGCGACGACTCCGCCGAGTGGAACGGGGTCAGTTAACGGACGCCGAGTAGTGCGATTACACAAAAAACATGAGAAGCGAGCCCAATTTTTTTTTTTGTTTGTCTGTTTTATTTTGATGAGCTTTAACAGGAAGTGTCAGTCTTTGCTGTCTCCAGTAGACGCTGACCTTCTGTGTTCTGTTTCCTCAGGATGGTAACGGGTCTCTGCGTCGCAGCGGTTCCTTCGGGAAGATTCGCGACGCCCTACGAAGGAGCAGCGAGATGCTGGTGAAGAAGCTGCAGGGGAGCGGCCCGCAAGAGCCCCGCAACCCGGGGTGAGATTACAGCGTGTGTGTGCGGTGCAGCGCTGCCGCTCATCGTTTTCTGAGAATGCATATCGATGTGAGTTTTGGGTGTTTATGCTCATTGTTTGTTTGTTTGTTTGTGTTTTGCTCAGAATGAAGAGAGCGAGCTCCCTCAACTTCCTCAACAAGAGCGCCGAGGAGGCCGCACAGGTACGACCGCGTGCTTTCACCAGGCGTGCGGCGTGAAGACGCGTACAAACTGTCATGTTTCTATAAAATTCAGTGTCAGATTTGGATAATCTGGTGGATTAAATATCCGACAAATCCACCGCTGTCGTCTGTTATCCAGCCGTCCTTTTAACGCTAGCTGCTCTGTTTTTAGGACGCCAACTCTGGCTTCTCGGACTGCAGGGGGCTCAGCGCCAGCAACGTGGACCTATCCAGACGCAGCTCCCTGATTGGCTAGACGGAGGCGGGAGAACCAGAGCGGCCCGGCGAGGAGAGGCTGTTTGCAGCTTGGTTTGATCAAACAAACACACCTAAAGCTCCAAGCGAGATCAAACACTTTGCACCTGCGGCGTATTTTTAAAGAACACTGGAGGAAAAAAAAAAGCATTAAACGTCACTAAACGTCATCCTGTAAGACGCAGTCGCCGCTTCGCTGTACAAACCGCTGCCCTCGATCAGAAAGAGAATATTTAGATACACATTAATCAGCATGCTGCTTACTAGCAAGTGGAATGTCTGCACCTGAACGCCTCGCGTGTTCGACTCATAGCCCCGTAGCAAAGCATCGTATCCACGCCGCGGCGAGCCCGCCTCTCGCGTGCAGACACTCGACCTCGCGTAGGCCACGCGCACGCAAAGAGAAGCCGTGCACTCTGTGTTTCACCAGTAGCATGTTCGCTGACGCTAACCACACATCGTACGCGTGTCACAGACGGTAGAAACGGTACGAGAGGAGGCAAAGTAATACAAGCAATCTTTGCGGATTTTCCAAAAAAACATGAGCACTAACCATTTCAACCTCACTTTTTGCCTTCTTGTTTTTATGTATATACAGTTTTAAATTATTTGATATTCATTCTTTGTATATAGTGCACATTCGTTTTCTTTTTGTTTACACTTTACTGGGTTAAAGAGGGGCTCGGCTGTAGAAAACACTACTTGCGTGAAGCGGTGGAGACTGGGAAGGAAATAAAAAAAATGGGCGTTTAGCGAAAATGCTAATGAGTTTAGTCACTGGATCGCTGGAATCTGCTGACGGTCGGGATTCAGTCCTAACTGTCGTGCTGCACTTTGAGCGTGACAGTACTGCACACAGCGGTCACTGCTGCGTCCTCTGCTGTCACGCTCATACCGTCAAACCTCAATCGTTTCCTTTAAGCAGCGCCTGCAGTGAGGTGCTGCAACAGGAAGTTCCACTGAACGCTAATCACTTCTTTCAGGTCACTTTTCCCAAACTGCTCCCATGAAAAACTCTTGGTTTGCAGCCTTTTACCAAACAGCTCCTGAGGGAAAACGCTGAGAAAGAGATACTTAAAAATCATTTGTTTACAATCGTTAAAGCAGGACGTTCCGGTCGTAATCAACCCTCGTTAAGAATCTACCTTTAATTCTTGGTTTGAGGCTGATGCAGCGCGTCCGCCGCAATGTTTACTTTTGTTGCTGAATATTATCATTTTGTACAAAAACAATCCTCAGTGTGGACGTCTTGACCGCTGATGGACGGACGTCCTCAGTCCTCAATCAAAGCTGACTGCCGGCCGTCCGTCCTCGTTGACTTTTGTTGTGCTGATTGTGTTTTTCCTGTTTTGTTTTTTTTTTTTTTTGGGCTCCGAGCTTTTATGTTGAAGGCAACAAATAACTGATGATTTGAATGTCACACTTCATGTCGATTGTGCGGTCTGGTGGTGTTTACGCCGGATGTTTGTGCTGTGATGTTTGCGAGCTGGAATGTATGCGTCTCTGGAAATGAGGATCAGCAGGTCGTGACATCACTTCCTCAAAGGTGATCAGACTGTCAAAGAGTTACGGTATTTTTTTTTGGCCTTCTTTGTTTGTTTCTCTTAATTTTCTCATACAAGAAAGCTAAAAAAGATTCACTCTTGACGAGCTGAGAAGGCGAAGACGTCGCGGAGGCGCTCTGTCGACGATGGTGCGCGCACACCATCGCCACGCGCCCTCGCTAACCTGACGTCGGCGTTCTCGAAACCGCCTTTTGGAAGAAGAAGCACTAAATATTCTGTCAGCTTCTGATTGTGCTGAGCGTGCGAGGCGGCGCAGGTCTGAGTGGGAGCGATGGAAAGAAGGAGTAAAGCAAGTGCAGGAAGGAGTCGAAGAGCTTCAGAGACGTTAAAGTGCTTTAAGTGTCGTTCGCAGCAAATAATGTACAGAATTATCCGTATCGACCTTCGTATGTATGTTTACTGTTCGTCACTTCACACATAACAGTGACGGGAAACTCCTGTAATCACGATCGACACCTTGTAGCCATGTGCAAACGTTAGTCAAGCACTAATTTGTAGTTAAAAAAAAAAAGTTCTAGAGACTTCTTCTCCTGCTGTGGTTCCTCTACACACCGTACTTTAGAACCAATACTAATCAATGATTCGCTGTATCGATCAGGCGCTCCTTCACCCCGGGGTCCAGAAATGTGAGGCACCGTGTTGCTCTGCTCTGGTTGTAAATGTTCAAGATTTTGATCCAAAGCTCCAGAGATGAATCACAGTTTAGTTTCTCTGACGTCCAAATATTCACGGAGCTCAGCGCATTTACTCAGAGCCGCGGATGGTGAATATTGTGGGGAGGAGGGTCTTGTGTGTGTGTGTGTGTATAAATTCAGCTCCTGTATTGCTGATGATCTTATTGTGAAGGGGCCAACCTAATGTGTATTTTATCAAAGGTTCAATAAATGCAAATTCCACTTTTCAAACCGTTTCATGTCGTTTCTTTTCATCCCCTGCGATGGTTTTGACCATCTCAGAAGTGTGTGTGCGTGTGTTTTCACACCCAGGGCAGGAGGTGTGAACAGTGTGTCGCACTGTCTCAGCTGCCAAAGAGGTGAGTCTCTCTCTGTTACTTCCTGTCTCAACGACGCCCCACAAAGAGGAAACCAGACCCACCAGAGTTGAGACACGATCGCAGACCGATCAGAGACGGGATCCTGCCGTCGAGGTGACAGATCGGAGCTTCGATGAACCAGGATTAGAAAGTAAGGTCGCTCACTGAGATGCTAATTCAGTGTTTGGATAATGGAAATTTAAAAAGGCTGCAGATGTGGATCTTTATGCAGCTTAATGATGTCCTTATGATGCTGTTTGTGAATTGTGAATCAGTTTTTAGAGACCAGAAGGTGTGAGTTACTTTCTATTTCTATGTGATTCAGTTAATTGAAAAATAGCTCCAGCAGGTGGTAGACAGAAGAAATTTGCATCACTATTTAAAAAAAATACATAAAAATACAAAGTACGTCCTCAGCAGCAGCTTGTTTAAAGCAAATCTCTTCTAAAATGTGCAGTAGTTCATGATGTGCTTTGTTCTGAGACTCCAGGAATAGTTTAGAAAAAGAAAATCAGCCTTTTCTGCAGTGAACCTCAGCTGGTTTTTGTCTGATTTTAATCAGAAACCGTCACAGTCCATCGTGTGTTTGTGTCTGCAGTAATCCACAAACCAGTCCCGTCTTGCTGCAGGATCTTCCTCCATGTCCACAGTGGCTCCCTCCAGTCCCACCAGTCTCGCGGCGCCGGCTCTGGTCCAGTTCCAGCTCGGCCTGTTCAGGGAGGTGGTTCAAGTCCCCGCCGCCAACCTGAGCTATCGGCATGCCAAGAGGCTGGCTGCAGAGATCATAGAGCGCAAGGTAATCCAGACCTCACGCTGCCGTCCCCAAGCGGCTTGAGGACATTACAGTCCATCAGAGACTTAAAGGAGCTTTTCACCAAATGTACCTTTGAAGTTCAGGTTGCTGGTCATGAGGAGCAGCCTGTGGGAACAGGTGTCGTCTCGCTTTGGAGGAGCTTTTGATCAAAAGTTAGAAAAAAATGACTGGACTTTGGTGTAAGACTGAGACTTGTTTACATCATGAACTGCAGGTGTGGGCTTTGGTAGAAGTGGACATTTAGGAAGCAGTGGGAGATGGCATAGAGTTGCATTATGGGAGTTGTAGGACTGGATGTTTGGGAGCTTGACCGACACTAGAGATCGGAAATCGTGATATTTCAGTCTCCTTGGCCCTTTTCTCTCTTTTCTAAACCCTGAATATCCGGCAGGTAGCTAGGTCAAAGCAAATTTTTCAAACCGGCACAGGTTAAAACGGAACCACTGCTCTGTGTGTGACCAGAGTGTGGCTGGTTCAAGTCCCACGCCTGCAGGTGATCAAGATGGCGCTCAGGCTCACGCTACAAAGAGTGATTAAACGGCACATGAATGAGGAGCCGCTCTGACCCTTAACACAGTCCCACTTGGAAAATATTCAGTTGACGCTTCGAGCCTCTCAGAGCTGTCAGGAAGTGGACTGTGAAAGGTCACCCTGAGCGTGAGGGAGGATTGTGTAGGTTACTGTGTAAAATGTGGCTTTTGAGAAACCAGCAAGCGTCTGCAGTCTGAAGGATGCTGCCGTGGTTTCTGGCTGTGGCGTATCCCGCTCGCTGCCGGTGTTTGGCCTGTAAAAGCAGGTCAAAGTGACACAAACAGACATCTAAACTTTTCACAGCCTCCTCTCACTGGACTTCATGGAGCATTTAAGGGCGACAGGGCAGAGACACGCACGATAAAACGGCCGAATCTTCGATGAGAGCAGAGTGTGAGTGAGCGGCGTGTCGTTAAAGGCGCAGTCACGCTGGAGATGAGGTTAGATGAGGAGGAATCGCAGGTGTTGGTCTCACAGTCCGCTGCTCCGGCCTTCATACCGCCTCAGTTACAGACTGTGTGGTCGACGAGAGCGCAGCAAAGTTTCCAACCACAGCCTCTCCACCGCTGTCACACACACACGCACACACACTGCTTCACTGCACACCAGCGCTCCTCTTCACGTCTTCCAGACAGCAGATCAGCAGGTTACAAACTGACATGGAAATTAACGTATTTTATCCAATTATCCATATTTGAACACTTTATTTAATACTTAACATTTGTGCAATGCTCTCCCAGAATCCCTCTGTTCATGCTAAAACCTCTCAAATCGCTGATTCTGGTGGTGGTGCACTTCAGTATTTTTAGTGCCTCACACACATGATTATAGCCGAGGCCGGCGACGGCTGACAGACTGAAGATGCGGTTTTTGTGACTGTTTGCAGTATTTTAGATCGTATCATCTTTGATCTGTGATCTGCTGAGCACATAGGACTGTTCTCAGTGTGTAACTAGGTCAGTGTTTGCGATGCCAAAGACAGTTTGACTTGTACAAATATAGACGTTGAACTTTCCTCCAGGCTGCAAATGCATCTCTTCCTTTCTGACCGGGGAGCAGCAGCTGAGCACTTCAGCCGTGCACACCACATCGTTTAAAGCGCTGAAGCCTCCAAAAGTCAGATTTGGCCTCTTCAGGCTGGATATTTTTCTGTGTCTCCAGACTTCAGATCATATAAATACAGATGTGAAATGTTAACTTTGAAAAGAAGCTTCTCAGTAAAGTGTGTAAGCTTTAATTTTGTCATTAGAGAAGTGTCGAAAGAGCTAAATAAGTACAGTTATTTCCTCTATTCACATGCTACATGTAGATGTATTAGCGTCGCCCCGGCTGGTGGATGTAATGCGTTTCAAAAACCTGCGACCGTCTGTGTCTTCAGGCTCCAGACTGCAGCGTGGTGGGCGTCGGGGAGAAGATTCTGCTGTTCAGACATCAGGCCGCCTCAGAGCAGCTGCTGCGCCGCCTGACAGACGACGACAAGCTGCAGGATGGAGACCTCATCGAGGTCATCATCGCAGGTCAGAGGGCAACAACGAGCGTGGAAACAAGACTTTGTGTGGCTGTGGATTGTCTTTCAGTTATCTGTTGGCTGTTTGAGCCACACATGGTGATAAAACAAGGTGTTTTTGTGTCTAAGTGACTAATAGAGACAACAGTTTCTGAAATTGGTCCGTATTGAGCGAGAAGGCTGCAGCCGGCAGCTGCTAAACGGGCTGTTATCTAATCCTTCAACCGTCAGCGTACGTCCACTGAAGCTCTTTGTTTTTGCTGTTATGTTATTATTGTGTCTGAGAACATTATCGAATGGATCCCAACACTTACAGACCTTTTTTTGGAGTGAAAAACAGCTCCTGCATCGCTCCTGTCAGAGCCACCAAACCCCATTTACAAAAACAGTCATTTTATCATTGTAAAACACACAGAAACCTAATAAAACCCACTAAACTCTTCTTCGTTCATCCTTCTCTGCTCCAGTAATCACCAGCAATCAGCAGTAAGTAAGCACCAGCAGTAATCATCACCTGATATTTTTACACCAACTCGATGAATTAAAGGTTTATTTCAACCAAACCAGAGTTGTTGATGATTTCTGGAGCAGTGAAAGATGAGACAAGACAGTTCTGGTGGGTTTTATTTTGTGTCTGTCATGTCTGAATGAAGCATGTTCAACAGTGATAAAATGAGTGTTTCTGTAAATGGAGTCTGGTGGCTTTGGCGAGAGCGATGCAGCAGCTGTTAAACAACAAGGTCTCTCTGTAGGGATCCTTTCGGTGATGCTGCAGACTCTTGGAGTAATAATCCGAGCCCGTCAGTGACAGAAACAAACACTTTACATTACCTCTCTCTTCTACATTACATTGCAGTCCGTTTGACACAAACATGGGAAAAAAGGGTCCAGGGTGAAAAACACTGAAGTTTAAACAGACGTCATTTTACAAATCAAAGGCCTCTGATTACATAAATGTTTGTTTTTAGTGTTTCAAGCCCTGCTGGAATTGCTTTGCTCTCTCGGTCTTTGAGTTTACCTTGTTATGATTTCACACATCACTCAGATGCTCGCAGGCTGTCACCTTATCTGCGAGGAGCAGTCAGTGTTCCTGCATGCATCACGAAGCTGCTGAACCTCGCCTCCTCGGCTAAAACAGGTGTTTTCGGTGGCGAATCTGTCAGCAGAGCACAGATGTGAGCCTGGTGTCATCTTACTTCACTCCATCTCTTTGTTTTAATCTGACTCAGAATCTGCGGCGGTGACTGAGATGAGGATCCGGCCACACTCCCTGGTGGTCCAGTCGTACCGGACTCCCACCTTCTGCCACCACTGTGGGGAGATGCTGTGGGGGCTCGTTCGACAGGGGTTAAAGTGTGAAGGTGAAGTGTCTTCATCAGTGTGTGAACGCGCTGTGGAGGAAGGATATCCTCACTAAATCCTGTCTCCTCTCTCCAGGTTGTGGATTAGACTTTCATAAACGCTGTGCTTTCCAGTTGCCCAATGACTGCCGTCGAGCACGGCGTCAGGTTAGCACCAGCCTCTCCCTGTTTCACCCCCAGCGACCACATAAGCACTCCCTGTCCAATCAGGCAGGAGGCAGTCTGGAGGAGGTGAGGAGCCATCGGGTGGCAGCATCTTACGTCTTTTTCACGACCAGGTTACATCATGTTTACCCCAAACTGTCGTCCCTCGCCAGATCAGCATGTCCAAGCCCTCCTCCAGGCCCCCGTCCTGGGCCGAGCCCCCGGTGTGGCTGGGAGTCGGGCACAGCGAGAGGAGCGGGGTTCTGGTCCCCCACACCTTCCACATCCACAGCTACACCAAACCCACCGTCTGCCAGTACTGCCACCGGCTGCTCAAAGGGCTCTTCAGACAGGGGCTGCAGTGCTCAGGTGAGGGGGGCTGCAGGTCGGGTCTGGGAGTTTCACACTCTGAAGTTTTGTAGCCAACCCCAGTTCCTCTTTAAGCCTTTTCCAGAGCTTTCAGCCACAACCACAGTCTTCCTCAGTAGATGGAGTTTGTCATAGAGACAGCATGTATTTTTCATGACAGTTGAAGCTGTTTCCTTGGTCCAGAATGAACTCTGACCCTCAGGTTGAGCTTTCCGGAGGATAAATATTTTGCAGCCAGCCGTCTTCTCTGAACCGCCTTTCTACAGCGAGGACTTATATAATATATAAACCTCTTCTGTGGCCATTTTTAGATGTTCTGTTCCAGCAGCGTCTGGGCTTTGATGAGCTGTTGTGGTTTAGACGTTCAGAAACATCAGTCAGCTGAGGAAACTGAACTTTAAATCACATTTAGGAGTCAGGTTCTTGCATCCTTTTCTTGCATCCACCCGCCTCCCTCTCTGTTTCCACCTCTCCCCTCTGATCCTTCGTCAGACTGCAGGTTTAACTGCCATCGGCGCTGTGAGCCGCTGGTCCCCAGAGACTGTCCAGGAGAGAAGAGGGGCGCCAACGGGGAAGGTGAGCGGCGGCTCTGCAGGGCCTGGTCTTTCATTCTGGCCTCGTACGGTAACTCTGTTAGATCACGCTCCTTTGAGAGATGCTCCCATGACGCCGTGGTGAGTCAAAGCTGAGTCAGCCTCCATCTGAAGAATATCTGATGGATTCAGACTCATTTCAGATTCCCAGAAGCATCACGTTTGTAAGAAGCAGCGGCGGTGCTTCAGAATCTTTAAAACTTTGCTGATCACGACTCTTCCTCCGGCGCCATCATCAGCCTCAGTGCACTCTGTGTTTAATTCTAATTAGCGATTGTTAGCATGCTAACAGGCTAAGCTAAGTTGGTGAATACAATACCTGCAAAACATCTGCATGTTAGCATGCTAGCATTAGCATTTAGATCAAAGCACTTGTATGTCATGAAGAGCAATCAAGAGACGTGATATTCAAACTTCTTCCTGTTATTAATTTCACATGATCTTTGGTATCACGTGAGAAAAATGACTACTTTTTAAAAGGAATATTTGCGGAACATTTGCTCGTTCCAGCTTTTGGATTCTTGCCTCACTTTGGCATTTTTCCCTGTTTTTTGTCATTTTATAGACCCGACAGTTCGCTGAAAACTTGGACATGAAAACAACTTGCAGCTCTGATATTGTTTGCTTATGATGTCACTTTCCCAGAATCCACAGCAGAGGCTCACAGTCACCCACCGGACCCCGAGGACGATGACTCAGACATCACCAGCACGACAACACTAGAAGTCTCTGATGATGACGGAGACTCGATGGCCGAGGCGAAGGATGAGGAGCCGCCGCGAGAGCCGATGAGGTCAGAGCCCGTTGATGCGTTCAGGTGATGTCATCCCGTTTAGAGGGTGGCGCCCTGTTGGCACAGATGATGTCAGACTCACAGCTGTTGTCAGGTGCCACCTCCACACACGCACACACACACTCATCTGTCCCGTCATCCACCGCTGAATTCATCCCCATCGTCTGTGAGCTGTGGGCCGTGCTGCCACCTAGAGGCATGTAGACGTTACTGTCACAGTAAGTTTCAGCCCTGAATCGTCCTGCTTCTCGTCTTTTTCAGCCCGTGTTTCAGCAGCTACATCCCTCTGATGAGGCTCGTCCAGACGGTGCATCACACCAAGAGGAGAGCCGGCGGAGTCCTGAGGGAGGGATGGCTGCTGCATCACACCGACACCGACACGCTGGTGAGACACACGCAGATTACGGCTGAAAGCAGCTGTTTCAGGCTGAGCTCATTTGAACTTCTTTACCTGCTGTTAGCCTGTTTCATCTGCAGCTACGCGTCATGTTCTATAAGATCAGTGAGAAAACTCTCTCAGCTGCTGTGTCTGCTGTTCTCTCAGAGGAAACGTCATTACTGGATCTTGGACTGGAAGAGCATCACGCTGTACCAGAACGAGAGCAGCACCAAGTACTACAAGGTAGAGTTCACAAGCGACGCCTCAGCGCCGAGCTCTCTGCCAGAACGCTAAGACCCCCCTCACCCCTCCGCCTCTCCTCCAGGAGATCGCTCTCTCCGAGGTGCTGCAGGTCCGCGGCCCCGCCCGGCTCTCCGTGCCCCCTTTGCCGGGCAGCGGCGCCCACTCCTTCGAGGTGGTGACGGCCTCGCTGGTGTACTGCGTGGTGGCCGGGGAGGACGGGCCGGCCTGGGAGGGCGCCGTCCGTCAGGCTCTGATGCCCGTCCAGAGCAGCGGGGGACACGGCGAGGAGGAAACAAACGGTGCTGCTGGTTCCTGAAAACTCTCCTTAATACAGTTTAATGAGTCAGACGGGATGAATCAGAATATTTGTTAATCAATAAGTTCCTATTTAATGATGTCTGTCCTGCTCTGATTACAGATAGGGATTCACGCCAGGACAGCGTGGTAAGGATCACACTGCTAACATATGATCAACACAGTGAGCTGAAGACATGTTGGACACTGTTGTTCTGTGTGTGTGTGTGTGTGTGTGTGTGTGTGTGTGTGTGTGTGTGTGTGTGTGTGTGTGTGTGTGTGTGTGTGTGTGTGTGTGTGTGTGTGTGTGTGTGTGTGTGTGTGTGTGTGTGTTCAGGACATCAGCTTGGTGTATCAGATCTTCACAGATGAGGTTTTGGGCTCGGGGCAGTTTGGAGTGGTTTACAAAGGTGAGATTAGCAGCTACAGTAAGAACGCTAACGCTTCACTTCATGGACCCCTGTGTTACTAATAATAATCATTTCCTGGAAAAAAACACAGTAATTCTGCACTAATTAAAGGGAAAACTGAGAAAAGTTTAAGCCATTTGTCAGAATTCTGATGGTGGTTTATTTCAACACGTCTGAACAGTATTTGTTGATTTATTATCTTCATTCAGTATATGTTGAATTTTTTGCTTCCCAGGACTCAAATTAGATGTTTAGCTGATCTAATGCGCCTTAACCAAACGAGGCATTTCATTTCAGTTAATTAGAAGTGTGCTAATTGAACACTGACTCTAATCGGGTGCTAATTACAGGCTTCCTTTTTAGAAAATGAATGTGAAAAGATGCACCTGTAAAATAACGAATCACCTTGACTGACTCCCAAAAATCACTTGATTAAAATCAGATTGAAATTGATTAAAACTGAGGCTCGTTAAATCAGCGATGATCATTATTTCTCGTTCCTCAGGTACTCACAGGAAGTCAGGTCGGCCAGTTGCCATCAAAGTCATCGACAAGACGCGCTTCCCCACCAAACAGGAGCGACAGCTGAGGAACGAAGTGGCCATCCTGCAGGTGCTGACGCGTTTCAGCTTCATGTTCGTGCATTCTCTGTAGCATCTGATGTGTGTGTGTGTGTGTGTGTGTGTGTGTGTGTGTGTGTGTGTGTGTGTGTGTGTGTGTGTGTGTGTGTGTGTGTGTGTGTGTGTGTGTGTGTGTGTGTGTGTGTGTGTGTGTGTGTGTGTGTTCGTGCACAGAGCCTGTCCCACCTTGGCGTGGTCCTGTTGGAGGGGATGTTCGAGACGCCGGAGCACGTCTTCGTCGTCATGGAGCGGCTCCACGGAGACATGCTGGAGATGATTCTGTCCAGCGAGATGGGCAGACTCCCTGAACGCAACACGCGCTTCCTGGTCACGCAGGTGACGCCGCCGTCCCGTCGTCAAAGGGGGGGGTCAAAAGATAAATGTGAGGGGTCGTGAGATGAAGAACACGAGTCTTCCTCTGTGTGTGAAAACCTGGAGATTTGTAATTTTTAGAAGCTATTGACCTAAAATAACCTGAGAGTGGCTCTTTGGTTAAACTGATCTCAGCTCAGACGACTAAGAAGTGCTTTTATTTGATCAAACAGACGTGAAGACGGCTGGAAATCTCCTCTGTCTTCACCTCTGAGTGGTTCTGTCAGCGGATTTGTAGACAGATTTTGGTCTTGTCCTAGTTAAAGCCTTTTTTTTTCCTTTGAGTTCAGTTTTCATTGCAATGTTTTTTTTTATAGATCTTGACCAAAAGTCTCAAAGACTGAAATGTTATTCAGAGCAAAATGCAGTCGTAGCTGAAATCCAGATCCTTCCCCTCACAGCATGACCTCCTGCATGTAGCTTAAATTACTGTACTGTGACTGCTCGTTCTCATGCTTTTTTTCCCTGTGTGTGTGCGTGTGTGTGTGTGTGTGTGTGTTGCAGATCCTCGAGGCTCTGCGGTACCTGCACCTCAAACACATCGCTCACTGTGACCTGAAACCTGAGAACGTGCTGCTGGCCTCCGCGGACCCCTTCCCACAGGTGGGACTTTGTTTCTGTGTGCCGTTTTAATTCACCACATCACACACATTAAATCCACCCCGCGCCCCCGCAGGTGAAGCTGTGCGACTTCGGCTTCGCCCGCATCATCGGCGAGAAGTCTTTCCGCCGCTCGGTCGTGGGCACGCCCGCCTACCTGGCGCCGGAGGTGATCAGCAGCAACGGCTACAACCGCTCCCTGGACATGTGGTCAGTGGGCGTCATCATGTACGTGAGCCTGAGCGGCACGTTCCCCTTCAACGAGGACGAGGACATCAGGCAGCAGATCACCAACGCTGCCTTCATGTACCCCCGACAGCCCTGGACATACATCTCACTGGAGGGTGAGGACCGTTTCTCCTACTGTGGGTGCATTCAAGGACAGTCTGATACACCAGAGTCTAACGTCCTTTAATGCAGGATTATATGACGCTCGTCTCATCATGTTTGATTATTGCTCGTCTGCTGGTTTGACTTTAGCAATGCAAAGCGATCAGATGTCAGAGTGCCCTTGAATGCATCACCAAGGACAGTTAAATATGTTAGCTGCTAACTCACTATGAATCAGAAATGCATCTTTCAGAGGGTTTGAACATTGTTTGTCTGCATGCTGGGAGTCTGTGTTCTCCTGCTGGCCACTAGGTGCCTCCATCGGACCACTTTTAAGACAGCCTGCGCCTCATGGCCTCACCCGTCTGTCTCTTTTCGTCCCCAGCCGTGAGTCTCATCAACAACCTGCTGCAGGTGTCGGTCAGACGGAGGTTCAGCGTGGGCAAAGCGCTGGGACACCCCTGGCTGGAGGTCAGAGACGTCACACCTGTCCAGTCTGATGCTGGCAGGATGTTGAAGATCTCAGAAATGATGTTTATAGAAAAGACATGTTGCTTTGTCGCATTTTGAATATTGCGTTCTGTATATGAGTGCAGCTGTTTGTCGTCCGTGTGGACTGTGAAGCTACGTTTTCTGTGATTTGTTGCATGTTTTAATTCATTAATTAATTAACTCCCTCCTCTTCGCCCCCCCCCTCCTGCAGGACTTCCAGCTGTGGTGTGACCTCAGGGAGTTCGAGCAGAGGATGGGCTGCAGGTACCTGACGCACCGGGGGGACGAGGAGCGCTGGACACGCCACGCCCAGGAGAGAGGCCTGAGCTTCCCGTCCCACCTGTGCTGGGACCTGGACAACGACCCCGACATGTGACCACGGCTCGGAGGTTAGAGGTCGGGCTGTTAGATGAGACGTCACGCTGAAAACAGTTGATTTGCATTGAGATCCAAAGCAGTTATTCCTTCTTGTAAGCTAAAGAAAAAAAATGCAGGTCGTTTTTTTTTTGTCTGGTGCTGAAGCAATTAAAAAAAACACACAAACAACTGTTGTTTAGTAATATAATTTTCCTTTTTTATTCCAAGTTGTGGCTTTTAAAATTTGTGAAAGTGAGCTTGTGTGGCTTTCGGTGATGATGATGATGATGATGAGGAGGAGAAGAACGGAGCACAGGCGACGCGCAGGGAGGAGCCAACTCGCACTGATGACGCCAATGGGACCAAAACCCTACTTGCTTCCTCGCTGACATAGGCCTGCTGTGGTCCCACGTACAGTATCGATCCTTCTGTCCACAACTTTCCTGATGCCCTGTCGTCCCTCACTGCTCGACACCTCTCTCTCTCTGTCTGTCCCTCCGTGACGAGACAAAATCGCCTCCCTGTTTTTGTTAAATTTAGGAGAGAGGCGCGTGGGATCGATCTCTCTGGCCGTAAGTCTTTCCGTCTTCGCTCTTAAGTCCAGCCGTGGCCCTCTCTTCGTCTATTTTTACCCACAGTGCTTTGCTGAGTTGCTCTCCCTGCCCGCTGTCGTCTTCTTAACGTTCAGTGCTTCAAAGTGTAAGTGCTCCGGTTCGCCCTCCGTTTCTTCCTGAGCTTAAGGCTTTAAGATCTCCAGGCGTCACAGTGCTGTGACACTGGCTTCGTGACGTGGTAGCACCTGACCGGCTCGGCCCCTCTGCGGCCTCAAAACAGGCTCCTAATGACGCTTCGTTTTTGTCGTGTGATTTAAGAGTCGGGGACTCACAAAGGCGGCGTTTCTAAACTTCAACATAGCATGCATCTGCACAAATACACAACCGACTGACCAACCAGCATTTTCATCACGTTTCCTTCTTTAATTACCCTTCTACAAAAAAAATATGTCATCTGATCGAGAGGGCGAGAGCAGGAGGCTTTGCTCAAAACACCTTTTCTTTCCTCTCCCTCGCTGCCTCCTCCTGTTTGTCGTCTCCTAAGGGCAGGTATGTTAATATGTATGCTGCTTACATATGTTCAGTGCAAAACCCGGCACGCTCCTGCTTTTTAAAGGCACTCAGGCAGAAATGAGGGACGAGCTGACCGGTCCGAACGCGGCGTCTACGATTTTTGAGCAAAGTCTTCGACTCTCACCCTCTCTGGGCGGTGTTTCTGGGACGGGAGGAGTTGGGGAGAAGGGGGAGAAAGATTTGAAAGAGGGAAAAAATGATAAGAACAAAGAATATAGGAGGACAGTGGAAGGGGTTTCAATCGCTCTCTCTCCACAGAGGAGGGAACAGCGGGAGCTGGGAAGAAGGGACGGGAGGAGGAGGAGGAGGAGCGGTTTATAAGTCGCTCTCTCCGTAGAGGGCGCTGGAGAAGGAGATGTAGTCCAGGGCGCCGGAGGGGCAGTCGCTTCCGATGTACCTGGTCATGCGGCTGATGCAGTACTCGGCCTGCTCGGGCGGCAGCTCCCTGCGCAGCTCCTCCACTGTGATGTAATTCTGCAGGACGGAGAAGAGGAGGCTGTGATTTTCAGTCCGAGCCAGAACAGCAAGCGAGGAAGATTTACTGCTAATAATCCAGATTTAAAGGGAGTCTGGCTCTTGTTTTCGTACTTCTGGCCTAATTTTAGCCTGCTGACTAATTTCAGAGGATCAGATCAAAGCTGAATTTTAATTGCTCAAAGATTCTTTGCTCTCCTTTTATTCGGCGTCTCTGCTGTCACTGGTGCTTTCCCAGTTTGATGCTTTTCTGTGTCGAAAAAGACCATTAAAACTCCAGTTAACATGTCTTTGTGACCAAGGGTCTCCTGGGAAATCAGGTCTGTCTAATCCGCTGACAGAAACTGGATTTGGCTGTAGTGGCGTCAGTCTTCAGAGAGGGTAAAACGTAATTCTTCTTCTCTGGATAAAAACATGTTATTGCTGCCGAGCGAGCGGGACGCTGCGTTCGTCTGCTTACCTTGTCTGAGGCCAGGATCTTGAAGGAGGCCATGACCTGTTCTGCGGTGTCGGTCTCGGCGGTCTCGCGGGTCATGAAGTCGATGAAGGCCTGGAAGGTCACCACGCCCGTGTTGTTGGGGTCCACCAGAGTCATGATGCGAGCGAACTCCACCTCACCCTGCCAGACAGAAAAGATCGAATCAGTGCATGAAACGCCTTTTTACATTTTTATGAGAAAATGCACGCGCGGCACTGACCAGATCGTAACCCATGGAGATGAGGCAGGCGCGGAAGTCGTCTGGGTCCATCATGCCGTTTCTCTTCTGCAAAGGAAAGACGCAGCTCATAGTAACAAGGTTCAGGTTTTAAGTTCTTAATGGTCAAGTTTTTGCTTTGAGACGTTACTTAAATCAACCACATTACTGAATAACCCCCATTTACATCCAGATGCTGGACAGTTAGAGTGCTTTTCAAGGTCAGTGAACGCCTCACCCTGTCGAAGTGGTTGAAGGAGGCCCTGAACTCGTTGAGCTGCTCCTGGCTGATGCCTTTGGCGTCGCGGGTCAGGATCTGGTTCTCCACCTCGTTGATGGTTCTGGCAATGGTGGTGAGCAGCTGTTCCCAGCCCACGCGGACGTGCTGCAGAGGCGGAGAAAACAGGCGTTAAGCAAAGGAACGACAGCGGCGGCGGCGGCGGCTCGTCCCGTCGCAGTGGCCGCGGTAAAGGCTGCCGTACCTCCATGGTGTAGTTGGTGTGCTTGTTGTCGAAGATGAGGGACTCCTGGCTGAGCTGGTGGTCTCCCTCCAGCTTGTCGATGTTGGACTTGTAGTTGATGATGTTCTGCTCGTACTGCTTCAGGCTGTTCATCTGTTCCTCCAGGGAGCCGGCGATGTCCACGGACACGTGGCTGATCTCCTGCAGGCGTCACAGGATGAGAGTCTGTGACAACTGGGTTTCATCTGGTGCTTAAAGATTCATCTGTTTTTAATGGACTGCTCGTTACTTTCAGCTGGTTTTTAAATGAGCAACCACGACTGAATGAACAGGAGCTGGAAGTTAATCGAAACATCTGAAGACTTCATATTTTACTGAATTGCACTTTTCTTTAATGCTGTCTCGTGTTTTATTGCCTTTTCATACTCTACTGCTATTACTTCACCTCAGGACTCAATAAAAATGCCGTCACTGTATAAAAAATGTCAAAAGTTGTCAATATCTTTCATGCTCCAGTGTCCCAAATTCTGCCTTCACTGTGTTTTGGCGACTGCAGAGGGAGACAGTGGTTAAAGTGCAGTTTCCTGTTCTGCCTCCACAGCCTGGTGTCACGTTGCAGTGACACTGTACCTCCATCTTGGTTTGGATCCAGGGTCCGATGATGTTGGCCTGGGCGGCGAACTGGCGCCTCAGTCTCTCGTTGGCCTGCTGTCTGGCCACCTCCTCCTGGAGCATTTGGTCTCTGAGGGGGACGAGGTGCTTCACCTGCGGGCGGATGGATAACATTCACGAGTCAACGACGGCCACAATATCAGACATAGAAGCGATTTCATGATGTTTGCAAATTAAATATGGCCATTCGAGTGCAGCTTGAGTTATTTCGTGGTTCCCACAGTCTTGCAGTGACACACATCTGCTCTGCAGTTATTCTGATTTGCCCTGAGCGCTTGCAGCCAGCAGGCTTCAGTGTCACTCTAACCTACATGTACTATTTCTGCCCCGTCGCTGTGTTTGCTCTGTACTTATTATTAGCCAGCTGACCAAATGCAGAGCGTGAGGCAGGTTATTTCCTGTTTACACAACATCAGATGACACAAACTGCTTAGTTTTGGATCTACAATAATAGTTATCTCCCCCGTGTTCCTCCACATGTGGACTCTTGGGTGCCTTTGTTGGACTCACAGTGTCCCACTTAGTGCTGATGTCCTGGGGGGAGAGGTTGGTGTAGGGGTTGACTCCGGACAGCTTGATGCCGTAGGTCTGGGCGATCTTCAGGATCTCGTTGTGGATGCCCATGGTGGCCATGCGCTCCTTGTCGGCCTCGGGCAGGGTGGCCTTGAACTGGTCGTGAGCGGTGATCAGACTCTGAGGGAGAACAGGTTGAGTTTTAATGAGATTAGCTCGAGACATTCGTTCACCAGCACTTACAGAAAAACTCACCCTGAGCGTTTTACTTGTGCGTTTTGTCCTAATGGACAGAAAAATCTGCCGAAACTGTGCATTAATGTGCAGCCGACTGACCTCTGAGGTCAGAACAAACTCAATTACAGACTCAAAGGAGTTTCCTGAATCTTAATTTTTTACTTTTCCGGACACAATTCATATTCATTCAGGCAAACTGTCAATTAAGGAAAAAGTGGGAGGCTTTTATACTGATTTTCTGCAGCATGTAACAACAGAAATCAACGTTTTGCTTTGATGGCTGGATCATTTATTCAGATTTTAATGTCCAGCAGGGCCATAAGATGATTATAAATCATATATCAAGGCTGCGTCGTCTGGCTGTACCTGGATCTCCTCAATGCTGTGGACAATGAACATGTCCTGCAGGTCCTCCATGGCTCCGTCCATCCAGTTGTTGAAGGGCGCCGCCCTCTTGGCAAACTCCAGGTACAGCTGGTCAATGGTCTCCCACAGCTTCTCCACACGCTGCAGATACACGAAAACAAAGGTTTTGGTACATGAAGAACGCATCTTCCACCTGCGCGACCGCAGCGCCATCATGATTCAGAGTTTCACCTCCAGCGCGTCCCTCCTCTTCTGGGTCAGGGTCCCCAGGTTGTCCCACTGGTCACAGATGCCCTGGCAGCGGGAGTTGACCGTGGCAGCATCGTGATAGTCCAGCTCACTGCAGGAGACAACAGAGCGGCACCGCTAATCATCTGTGCTCGTGAGGAACTCGAGGTCAGAAAGACGACAAAAATCAAGTGCAGTTGTCAAATTTACTGCTGGTCACCTGCCACCTTTTAAAACTCAGCTTCTTCTTCCCAAATATCTGGACTCATCAGAGTATTTGACGCCACTTTGAGGGGTCATCTCAGAACATTTTGCTTTCGAGTGTTTAATATCTCCTTTTGAAGCACTGACTGATAAATTATGGCTGGCACGCATACATATTCAGCTCATATTAGACCGTATATAGCATCAAAGACACCAACTCGAAACTATGTGTGGGGAAAAAAGGGGCCCTGAGGAGTGGTGAGGAATAAGGAAACTGAGATCAGAGGTTTCTGCTCTTCCATGAACCATCCTTTCATCTTTTTATTCCTCTCATTAAAATGCTCTCCACTCATCTGTTGCGTCTTTTGTTCTTGGCTGCGCTCACATCCTCGTCTGCTCTCAGCACGTCGCGGCCATTAAGAGTCTTACAACACTTCAGTCACTCCTCTCCCGTCCCTCCTACAGTCTCCAAATAAGACCCTTAATCTGGCATAATCTCTAATCTCGTTCCTCATCGCCGTTTTCCCACACCTCTTCCCAGCCTCTTACTTCAGCTCCTGAGCGATGGCGGCGATCTGCTCCACTCTGTCCTGGTGAGCGGCGAGGTCGCTCTCGAACGCCTCGTGCTTCCTCATCAGGGCCCTGATCTCCATCAGAGAGGCCGACTCGTAGTCCTTCTGGGACAGCAGGTCCTCCTTACCTGGAACACATGGATGGTTTGACCTAATCTTCACTTCGTCTCCCCTCGACTGCAGTTACAGCTCTGCTTTCGCTCTTTTATTATCCCCATAAACTGCTACATTATTCTGTGGCAGTTTGTGACATCACATCAGTGGAAATATCGTCGTCAACGAACCTTTATCACGTGACGAAAACAAGACGAGACACAACAGAAATGCTGGTCATGTGACGATATCTATAATTAAATATATAACGCAATATTGTTGGCGAATAAAAACGAGACTAAATGTGGTTTATAAAATAAAAACTGCTAAAATGTCTCTTCATTTTCGTTGACTAAAACAAGACGAGAGGAAATGTTCTAACATTATTTCATCTCGTTTAGTCGCGTTGTTATTATTATTTCGCAGTATTTCTGTTTCCCGTGTCTCACTTCAGGGGCTGCATCAGGTCGCACTGCGCAGTCGCAGCGACGTCACGGCATTAGTTCCCACTCGTGGCGTTATTTAGAAGATGCAGCTGAGGTAGGTTAACGTTAATGACAGACAGCTGACGGGACCGATGGCCGGCCAGCCGGGGTTCATCTCTGGTTTGGCTAAAAGAAAATTTTGGTTTCGTCTCTACTACTGGGCACTTACTAAAATAGTGACGGATAATTCTGACTAAAATGAGACTAAAATGCTCAGACTTCTAGTCGACTGAAATATGTATGAAGGTGACTAAAACTAATGAGAACTAAAATGACAGCTTGACACTAAGACTAAAATAAAAACAGGCCGCCAAAAACAACACTAATCACAACTTGTTTGGAAGCCGGTCGCGGTCCAGAAAGTGTGAGGAGGAAACTTGACACCTCCAGGAAACATAAACGCCGACTGAAGCGGTTAATATAGGTACATATATATAGAAGTATATGTACATAAGTACAGCTTAATGTTTTGTGTTTCACACTTTTAACATTCAAACTTAACCGACTGAGCCCCCTCACAAATCCATGTCCTTTGTTCTGAGCCCTCCATGATATTCTATCTCTTCTTAACCGTCTGAAGGTCACATTGGACAAACACAAAGTGCCTCTTGCTCGCGCTCCACGCTCTCCTCTCCCTCTGTGTGATCCTGATTCTGTTCATCGCACCTTTCTGTGGTCCCTACCTCCGGTCCAGGCCTCATGCATGGCGCACTTCTGCTTGAACTTCTCAGCCAGGTGGTCGAGTCTCTCCAGGCGGCGGATCTCGGTCAGCAGCCACTCCTCGTAGCCCTTCTCCACCTGCTCCAGACCCTTCCAGGCGTTGGCGATATCCTGGGGGAGTTTTTTATTGACACTTGTTAAAGGTAGCCGAGCGTTCAGCGTGCCAATAATGAAATGTATGCCTCGAGAACATTTTAATATCTATGTAAATTTCAGGGAGAAATTTGAAATTAGTTTGAAAACGAGGTGCAGCTTCTGTTTGCATTTCCAACTCGGCGAAACGTTTTGTGCTCTTCGAGTTTTTCCTTCTTTCAGCTGATACTTTTGCTGCTGTTAGTCGGTGAGGACTTTGTGTCTGTACTTAAGGTTATGGTCTTATTTTTGTTGGATCACAATGCTGGAGGGTTTGAAAGGATTTTCAAAGCTTTAGGGCATAAAAAACACCGGGGGGGAAGTAATCCTCCAACTGATGCTAAAGCCTGAAAATCTTCAATTACGCCGTGCGGCAGCGATGATGTACTGAGCTAAAAATCCGCCCTGCTCACCGACACCATCTTGCCCTCGGAGGGCATGAAGGCGGGCCTGTTGCTGAGTCTCAGCTTGGTCTGCAGGGTGTTGAAGTTGATCTCCAGCTGGCACTTCTCCTGCACACGGGGCGGCTTGTGGATGCGGCGGTAGTCGCGGAAATCCTCCAGCTTCTGCTGCATGGAGCGCATGGTCTGCTCCGCCACGCGGTTCTCCAGCCAGGGGATGGTGCGGCGGATCCACTCCAGCAGCTGCAGAGAGGAGGGAGGTGAGAGGATTAATTGTTGCCTGTTACAGCTCAATATGATTTGTTTTTCTTCACCTCATTGGCCTTAAGACTGAGAAGGACGGCTCAGAGCTCTGCCATGCGTGCGACCTCAGAACAAATGTCTGGATTTGGGTCCATTTCGGGCTAATTCATGTCTACCATGGTTCACTGTCTCTTAGCTAATTCTAATCTCAACACATTGATGTTTAAACACAAAATACTGTGCCTGTGGAAACCTGCAACGGCCATTTGTCATTATTTTTTGACATTTTTAATGAACCTATTAAAACATTTCTCAACAGAATAATCAATAATTAAAAGACTCTGCAGCTGCTGCACTTCTTTAAACAGCTGAAGCACCTTCCTGTTGTTCAGGAAAGTGTTGTTCAGTATTATATAATCGCAGTATTCTTCTACGTTGTCATCACGTCTGTGTAGTCTGCAGGGCTGTACAGTGCGACAATTTCCGTCGCGTTTACTAAAAATCATTCTGTGTGAAAAGAAACATGCATCCACTAGCACAAGTGCGACGGTGTTGCGCTGGTGTCTAAAAGAACAGTGGGGAAAACTGGGCTATTTTACTGTCTCTTGTCCTATTCGTCAGTTGTTGGAACAATGCTTCATGGGAGTTGTAGTTCTAAGTGTGTACTGTCCTTCTCAATCCAAATACAAAAGAACTACATTTCCGGGGAAACGTTCCCGCCTTCGCTGATCTGTGCCGGGAAACCGCGACTTTTGTATCATTATTGTGACAAACCAACCGCAGCAACTAAGAGGTATTTTTCTTTAGTTTCTACCTCAGTAGGTCACAACAACGAGGATAAAAGACACCATTTGGAGGAAAATAGTACTACTACAGCATTTACAGAGTCTGACGCCGCTTCTTCATCAGACCGGCCTGTCTCCTCAGATACAAAAATGAATCGATTCAACCGTCAGTGATTAAAAGATTTCACCTGGCTTGTGTACGACCAGAGCAAAAAGGCAATGTTTTGTAAGTGTTGTATAGCGGCAGGCGAACGGACGGCCAGCACAGACAGTTCACTGACGCACACTGAAAACACACTGTTGATTTTTCATGTTTAAAAATGTTTAAAATCATCCTTTTGTGTTCAGGTGGAGGAAAAATGAAGGTTAAAGAATCAGTTTTCAGTATCAAATTAATGTAGCCAATGAACACGTGAACTAACTGCCCAGCTGTGTGTGCTACTACACTTTTACCTTGCTAGCACCAGTGCTACCACCTAAAAAAGTGAGCGTACAGCCCTGGTCTACATGTGCACTGTCCTCAGCTCCTTTTCAAAACTTTGCGACTGTGAAACTTCCACTTCTCATCACATTATCGAGCTGTCGTGTCAGACGATCGTCAAGTTTAGAGAAAAGCAGCGAGTTTGAACATTGACGTGTGGCTGCAGAGGAGGATGTGCAGCACAGACTGAGCGTGGGAGTGCAGCGGTTTCTCACCTCGCTGGCCAGCTTCTCGTACTCCTCCATCAGTTTCTCGTTCTCCTGGTTGACGGCCAGCACCTTGCAGATACGGTTGGCAGCTGTCTCAGCCTGAGGGAGGCAGAGAGTAACGATTAATATGCATTTACAACCTCATATTTATTCATTAGGACTGCTGTTATATCGTGTTGATTGTGTTTTATATACCATCTGTTCTAATCAATTAAAAAGTGAAAAAAAATCAACTACGTAGAATAAATAAGATCTGCTCAGACCTGCTCAGCGCCAGCGAAGGCGTGGTAGAAGCAGGACACATAGGTCATGATGGCCTTCTCATCAGGTTTGGGTGTGTTCACGATATCTGAGGGTGGAAAGAAAGAAATGAAATGATGCACGCACTCAAAATGATTGCCAGCATAAAGTAAGAACATTAAGATTTAAGTTTGTATCTGAGTCACTTTATTCATGAGCTAAAAAACACTTTTCTGGAGGTCAGAGCCATCAGTTACAGATGCTTTTATTCATGTTTTAATGCAGATGGTTGGATTTCAGGGAAGAGGGATCTCTCGTCCTTGCACTGTTCGCCGACGTGTACTGTTATCAGCGTGCGTTTCAGGATTCTGATTCACAGTTTCACCTTCAGCGTCGAGCATCTTGGGGATGTCCAGGAACTTCTCAGCCACCTCGAAGGCAGTGTTCAGGTTACCAATGGGGTCATCCTACGAGGAGAAACAATTACTGTGAGAATGCACTGGATTCACCGTGAAGCCACAAAGAGAAAGCAAGAATTATAATATACAGACAAAAGCTTTCAGGTTACAACACTAGACACACAGACTGTTACTTGAAATGCAAAGAAACTCAGGACTGAGGTAAAAGATGGGAGGTGGGTAAAAGGTGGGAAGGAAACAACAGGAAGGAAGGAAGGAAGCAAGGAAGGAAGGAAAGAGAGGGCACCTTTCTCAGTTTGGAGTAGTCAATGAGGTCAGGTCTGTGTCTGTGGATGAGGGCGCACAGAGCCAGGCCGTCCTTCCAACTGAGCCGTGAGAAGACCAATGAAAAGTGGGAGAAACACCAGAGGAAGGCGGGAAGGTTCATTAGAAAAAGGAGGATGAGGAGGGGAGAAGAGAGGAGTAAACATGGTGAAACATTACATTTAAGAAAAAGATGGCTGCAGTTCCCCGTTAAGGCCACAGTTTGGCGTCGTGCACCCACCTGATGTGGAAGTTCTGCACATTGACGTTCCTGTAGGGGGCAGTCTTCCTCTGGCACCACAGCAGCAGACCCTCCTTAGCAGAGGTCTCTGGAGAGAGTCAGAGAGGGAGAAGGTGAGCACTGCAGCATTTATTCAAGCATTATTATCAAAAAAGGAGAGAATACAGGTGAAAAGTGGATAAATCGTGTAAAGAAAGCACAGAAGAAAAGCCGTATGGTGAGGTCCAGATGTGGTATCATTCTGTCTGCAGCTGATATATGTGTTAATTTACAGTAAACTTTACTTTTAAAGTGCAGCTGAAAGATATCATTTCCTGCACCAGTGGAGAAAAGAGCTGTTATGAGAGGCTAGAAGGAGGTCGACGGCAAAGGAAGTCAAGCTGTAAGACAGCAGAAAATAAGAGGAGAGCTGAGAAGACGACCTGCAGGTGAGGGTCAGAGCGTGAGGAAGGACGGGTCGAACAAGGTCTGAGTCTTCACAAACAGGATTTTATTGTGAGTCGACCTGCTGACGACGGGCAGGTTTGATGAAATGACATGAGGTGCAGATAAAGTTCAGGGAAACGTGTTAGACGGGCTGCATCACAGGACGTGACTGACTGCAGCGAGTACGCCACAAATCACACAGAGCAGTAAACACACAGGCGTGAACTGCGAGAAGACGACGCCGACCTCGACTCCGCTCACACAGGACTGACGTGTGAAACACGTCGTCAATAATCTGAAGGTAGTATTCTGTGACGTTTGCACTTTTCACCCCTCCAGTGTGAAATCTCTTGATTTTTACGCCGCTTCAAGAGCGACGAAGTATCAAATGTGAATCTTGTACAAGCATCAAGCGTTTGGCTCCACTTTATCTGTTTCAGATGGTGACTGACAACAGAGACTCGTTTAAATCTGCTGTGTTCACGTAAATCACCTCATGTAAGAATCAAATATGTGATAATGGCGCTCATTTTCATTTGAAATTATCTGAACAATTAAAGGAACAGTTTGACTTGTCAGGGGTTAGATGAGCAGAGCAACACCCGTCTCATATCTGTATGATAAATATGACGCTATGATCAGCTGTTAGTTAGCTTAGCTTAGCATAAAGGCTTGAAACGGGGGGAACGAGTAGCCTGGCTAAACAAAATCCACCTGCCAGCAACCCTAAAGCTCGCTAACTCTCGCTAACTGATGTGTTGTTTAAGTGTAGAAATGATACGTTTATTCAAAAATTCTACTTTAAGTTGTTTTTTAATGTTAAATTAATGCACTTATTTTCAAAGCTGACATAAGCAAACACACACACCTTCAACGGAGATGTCCTGGATGGCAAAGCGCAGGATGATGGTCCAGATCATACCAAGAGTCATCTTCACGTTACCGTCGACAATTTCTGTGAGAGAAATAAACACACACACACGTATAAACACACACTATAGACGAAATGTAACAGGCCAGCAGCAGATGTCTCAGTCATGACTCCTCTGTAAAGGTTAGACGTTGTGCCTTTTGGAGCTTCTGTTGGTGAGACAAAGTGAATTTCACGCTGCCTGAAGGCTCAGAAGGAATCCAGCAATTAGACTGAGGAAAATCAAAGTCACACAAAAACACACTGAGGCAAACTTATCAGTGAGTTTAGTCAGTTTAACCTCAGGGAGTCGAGCAGACGTGTGAGATCTTCACTGTTCACTGTATTATTGTTGTTTTTCCCCTTTAACTGTTTGTTTTTACCTCCCCAGTTCTCAAACTTCCCCTTCACTTCCCTTTAATCTTATTCAACAATAAAAGCTTTAAGTGATGAGCAGATTTTTTGAATTATTTAACATAAATTTCAATGAGCAAAAAGGCACAAAAGGTGCTTTGAATACGCAGTCTGTGAAATAAAATATTCCAGCATGAATTAAAACACTCGTGTCTCGCAGCTAATTCTTCGTCTTTGTTGCCAGTTGGGTGATCCGTAGTTCACTTTCCCGTCACTGCCAACTCATCTGAATTCTCCTGACGCGCTGAACCTCACCAGCCATCTGGAGCTCAGAAACAGGTCCAAGAAATGCAAATAATAGGTGACCTTGGCATGTTAATTAAAAGAGATGGAAATAGGTGGCGGAGGGAGGGAAATAGTGGAAGTGGCTGGTGGGAGCGGGACTCACCCTCAGCACCAATAGACACCAGTTTGACCCCCTTGCTGCAGATGAAGTCCAGGGCTTTGTTCACGTTGGCGATCTTGTGGAAACGCATCTTGCCTTTGTCGGGTTTGGGCAGCCTCTCGCCTGAAAGACAACACCAAAATTTACCGATGAGCGCGAGGTGAGAAATGTTTTGATAATACATGTCAAGCGTTCTCTGACTGCAGCTTCTGAAATGTGCTGACTTTCTCCGTTTCACGTCTGAGGACGTCGCCTTCTGCTATGAAAAATAATAGTTTCTACAATTGTCTGACATTTACAGGCCAAACAACTTAAAACGTCACTTCCAAATACCTGTTAGATTTTTCAATAAATGGAATATAACTGACTTTTCATCACCTGTGTTGTTTAGAAGTCTCACTCTGTCTCTAAGATTATGCTAATGAGCAAAATGCTACCATCACTGAGGGGAGCGATGGCTGAAATGACGACAGATAAATGATGTATATATGTCTTATTAAGTCATTAAATCTAAAATGATCCTTTAAGAGCATCAGCTCATGAAAACATGTCTCTTATCTTCAAAGAAAGGAGCAACAGTAGCAAGAAACCTGATTGTTTTCCATCCTGAGGAGTTTCCAAACAGCGTTACATCATGGATGGATACAGTATATCATCCACAATCACCCAGTAAATGACCAACGAATGTGTGTGTGTGAGATCCACCTGATATGACCTCCAGCAGCAGCATGAGTTTGAGGCCATTTCTGAAATCCTCTTCAATGTTCTCGATCTGTGTCCCGGCCTTCCTCAAGTGGGAGTTACACCAAGCTGTGAAGGTCTGAGAGAGGGAGAACAGAGGAGGTTACCTGTCTGTCCCCCATCCCACGGCCTGACAAATGCTTTCACAGACACTGACAGACACACACACACACACACACACACACACACACACACACACACACACAGACACACACACACACACACACATACACTTCTGAGAGCAGGGTCAAAACTGCTTAGCGAGGCCTGAACTGTCCACTTCAGTTTGTGACCTTGTTGTTACTGCTGACAGTGAGAGTGCGCACGCACGCACGCACGCACGCACGCACGCACGCACGCACGCACGCACGCACGCACGCACGCACGCACGCACGCACGCACGCACACTCTCTGAGACATTTATGTCAGTCTGACAGCCACTGTTGACTCAACAGTCCTGAAACAAGTTGAAACTTCTGCTTTATATTATTATTATCCGGTCAGAAAATCACTGTGTGCTTGAGAGAATCACCCCACGAGTATAAAAACGCTGCAACATCACAAGAGTGAAATGCATTTACTCGTCAATTAGAGTAAATATATCACAAAAGGGAAAAGAAGACGAAAGAAAAATGTGCGCGTGAATAATTTATTCACAAAATACATAAATTATTTGCGGAAATCTGGTGTGGTCTGCCCAGCTACTGTAACAAGTAACAACCATTTATCAAGCAAATGTACTTTCACTACATGTTTTCTATTTCAGCCTCTTGGGTGTTTTCCCCTGTTTTATATTCACTGTAAATTAAATATCTCTGTGGATTCAGAAAAGATTAACAGATTTTACCTTGGAAAATTTTCTATTTTTCACTATTTTATGGAATTCTAAAGACTGATTAATCAGAAAATTCACACTGATTATCAATAATAAACTGAATAACCATTGGGTGCAGCCCTTCATTTAGCTCATGGGCAGCTCTATTAAAGCCTCACTAAAATGCTCATGTAATTATTATGCAGAAGCTTTTTGGAAATCTCTTGGCTTGCTGATTTTTATTTGTTTGCAATATCTACGAGTTCACAGACGATCAGTAAGAGGCGGTTACAGCCCCGTCGCTCGTCTCTCTCCTGACGCCAACCCCGGCTCTAACACACTCGGCATCACGGGTGCGTCGCCTCAAGCCACCAGCTTACATCTGATTCTGAAAAAACACACGCAAGCAGCACGACCGGCCTTGAAATTTGCATGTGATTGGTATTTTGGTGCCGAACGGAGAGCGCATGGTGCACAGGTGGATAGTGGTGCACGTCACCGGTAAATAAATGATTTTAATCAAACACTGCCCAGTCAGTAAATATGTTTAAATCAGCACCAGAAATACATTTTAACGCGGTTAAAGCAGGAGTGTGGCGGTCTGCATTGATCTCATACGTTAACATGAGCGAATCTCACAGTATGTGTTGTTGAAAAGCTTCTTCCTGCAGTTCAGTAAATCCCTGCAGCCATATGAAGGCAGCAGGGACGATATGTAAATAACTCTGCAGCCTCTGATTTGAGAGGTGCCACGTGAGAGCACGTGGGTATCCGCTGTCTTTCCCTCCATTAAATAACGTTCAAATGGCTGCTAAAGAAAAACCACACGCACCTCTACACACATCAGACTGGTTGGTATTAATGCGCACGGGGTGTTGGATTAATCCTGTGTATCATCACCACCTTTCCAAACTATTCTTTCATTATCTATTGCCATTGTCCTAATTAACTGTTTGACACGTCATTCAGTACAGCATGATCAGTCTATTAGAGTTACAAACGCTAAGCCAGGAGGACACTTGTGATAAAGTCCTGTGTTTGGTCCAAATCCTGTTTTGCAAGGGTAGGTGCCTCGTCTTTCAAGAGCCAGATCTCACATTTTGGAACCCAAACTGCTCATTAGGTGACACTGCTGTGTATAATGGGCCGAATACAGACAGTGATGTAAATGGCTCTCAGCCGCTGAGTGCTTGCTTTCGGTCTGTCTGGAAAATCGCCTAATGGCATCGGAGGCTCACGTCAGGGACAGTTCAATTGGCTCCATCAGGCCATTCAATCAATCGCTGAATGGTGTTTTGAGAGGCTTTCATGATGTGTGTGTTCAGATGGTGTGCTCGGGCTGCTACTGTAGAGCCAAAACTTTGACAGGGTTTGGAGGTTGTGTGGGTGCAGAAGCAGAATAAGTACATGAGCTGAATAACTAACTACAGATGATGGCGTGGGCAGAGTGAGGAGAGAAAGACTGAGCAGAGACAGAGCCAGAGAGATGTATAAATTAGCGATGAAACAGGGTTTGTGCTCAGCAGGTGAGAGCATAAATTTTCCATTTCAGCAGAACGCATTAAACAATCTAGAAATCAAAATGTACATGTCCTTGTACAGTACGTGGGTGTGAGCTGATATCCACGTGTGCTTCCACGTCTATCGCTGCGCACTGTGCGTCTGCATGGGTGAAGCAAAGCAGCACAGACAGACAGAGGGGAGATGGGAAGGAAAAGAAACCGGTGTTTCTGACAGAGAGAAACCACGCGAGTGACTCAGTGGGAGAGGAGAGAAAGTGGAGAAACAGAGTGCACAATGCAGAACACCACACATCTCTACATGCACGCAAAGCTGAAACCATTATCTGATGGACTGATCAAAAGACAGCTGACAGACCCCAAATATGACATCGTTCCGCCTTCTAAATCCTGCTGATTTGCTGCTTTTCTCTGTCAATTCAGGATGACATTTTTTGACACTTTGAGATGTTACGGCCCAATGAACTGAGGTAGTAAAAGCTGAGATAATTAGCTGAGGTATACTAGGTATACTAGAACTCGAATGTGTTAAAAGTAAAATATTTGCGCGTGGAATTACAGAAGGTGCTCTTTCCATCATGCAATCTCGACTCGCCATCTTTGTATTAACATTTGCACAGCAGCGGAGCACAACCTTGACTCCATAAACGCTGGGACGCTACTTGCGCTACAATTACTCTACATTTCAGAGTGAAATATTGCTCTTAATATTCCTCTACATTTATCTGACACCAGTGCTTACTGTGCAGAGGAGTATTTTATATAGACACATGATCATCTTATAAAATGTCTTATTATAGATTAAACTACGTAATGTGTATAAACTAGTACCAAGTAACTCCACTTCAAGCAGCCATAATGTTAAGATAATTCTTCGATATAAAGGCAACAAAAAACACCACAATCAGATATACAGATGTATTATAAAAACAAATAAAAATGCTCAAGTACAATCTGTTATGCTTGCAACTGCTGGACCTTTGCTTGAAATGAAGCATTCTTTTATAGTGGTACTTTTGTAGGATCTGAACACTTATTTTACGGCTGGCAGTGGCTCGCTGAAACGTGCTAAATCACATTTTCTTTCACAAACTTTGCTCAATATTTGCACATCATTTGGACAGACAAATCCAGCGTCCCTCCTGTGAGGCATTACTCGACTCAAACTCAATTTCAGCATTTGAAGGCCAAAGAAAAACAGTCGTAGAAAGAGAAAGAGAGAGGCAGCGAAGTGGAGAAGTGAGAGGAGTGACAGGAATGCCCAGGCCCTGGTGTAATTTGATGTAAGGGTCTGGAGAGGAGAAGAGGCCGCCTGTCCAACCGGCCGGGGTCCCAGCAGGTGCTTGTCTCCTTTGCCATGCATGACCAAATTTAGACAGGCTCCTAATCCAGCACACACAGGCCAGCAGACCAAGCCGGAGAGGAGAAGAGGAAGTGTGCGAAGGAGGAGGCAGGGAGCCGAAGGAGCGGGGGGGGGGGCTAAATTAGGTAGAGGAGGAGGAGAAAAGACCGAGAAGCGAGGGGGAGGTGGAGGAGGGCTAAATCGGGTTGCTATGGGACACCACCGGACAGCTGAGAAGGCAGGATTCCTGAGGCGAACTGTAAGCGGGTCCAAGATGGAGAGAAAGGAGGAGGAGGAGGAGGAGGAGGAGGAGGAGGAGGAGGAGGAGGAGGAGGAGAAGGGGAGGAAGAAATGGATTGAAGAATACGCCAGTGTATAAAATAATAACTTGAGAGAGTGCGGGTAAGATGAGAGGGGTGACACCTCGGCAACATCAAAGGACAGCTGTTAGAAGCTAAACTGGCGCTAACTGGAATCAACAAGTCAATTAACCTAATAATAACTGACATAATGCAGAATTCATTAAATCCAAAGTGCCTAGCGGAGCACCGCGGGATAAAAAAACAATTACCTGCCATACGTGTGATGGCTAAATCTATTATTTCTATTCCCCTGTATGAAGCGCTCTATTATCTCATCCCTTGGGTTTGTTTTAATGCCTGTGGTTGTCTGCAGGCATGAAGTCACCCTCCATGCTGGAATCACCCCCCCCCCCGTCCCTCCACACCTGTCGGCCTGGCCTGGCTCAGCTCGGCCGGGGCCTTTTTACAGGTCCTTCTTGTAAAATGAGGTCACAGTGGTCCAGCTGAATGCCTGTCATAACTACACCCCCCCCCCCCCCCAACTACCCCCAAGGGGAATCAGGGCTGCTGACCCTCAATACAGCTGACACGTACATACACACACATGTTCCTTCACGCACACACATCCCTCTTCCCATTTGTACAAGCTCGGAGCTCTTAATAATGTCAACCAGCTCGGCTGTCCATCAAAGAGCTGATGCAACCACGGTGCTGCCTGGAGTTACCGCCGCTGGCCTCAGAGGGGCGCCAATGAGCAAGATACACTCTGAACAGACTTGTTCAGTATCTGCAGAGCTGAGCCCTGATTTTGCCTGGTTAGGTGGAAAATAGTAATATGCAAAGAAGCAAAGAGTATACATGGAAGATCCAGATGTGTTTCATACACCTTGCTGACAATATCTTGATGACATTATTTTATTGGTAAATCAAAGCATAATTATTTGACCTATGTCCGGTATCTTAAAAATAAAAATAAAGAGGAAAAATAAACAACTTTAAATGAAGATGTAGTCTTAAAACAAACTACAGTGAGTTTTATTTTCCCGAATAAAAAACGATTTCTTTATGAAATCATGACTACATTGCTTCCTGGTTGGACAGCTGCTGCCTGGGATTGTACTGTGTTTACCTGTGACATAACTCTCACTACTGACTGACCATCGTCCTGAGTTGCTGCTGTGTCAAAGGAATGTACCTCCTGCCCACTGTGGTGCTAGTCCAACACATTACACACACACTTCAGCTGACCTGATTATTAGCCCAGAGTGAGTGTTACTCCTGCTACGTCGAGGCGCTGTTTACACTTACAGAGCTCAGTTTCTCTGTCTCGGCCAATCCTCGACCCAGAAATAAAACATCAGACTTTACACTTCTGGATATTTGCATGAACCTGCAGGATGGCCTTCAATTACTCCTAACCTCCTCGTAATTGTCCCTCACTGGCAGCGAGTCTTTTGCATTGAAGTGCGCTGATTTAATTACAGAAGTCCTCAGTAGCTGATTTCCCTAATTAGCACCTTCAATCAGGGACGGATGATTTAATTATGGAAATATGCTGGTGTAGTGGTCGTCTGGAATGCCTGCACGCATCCATCTACAGTTCCCCGTTATCTCACACAGCTTTACGCTCTAGTGTTTCAAGATTTGGTGCATTTTTTACCTGTGGATGCAAAGCTGCCACACAGGGCCTGAGATGCAGAAACCAGTGAGCAGAGCTTTAAGAAGGCACATCTACACTCGTTCTTTTTATGAAATGTCGTTTATCGTCCATGTTGAGTGTCTCAGAGGATCAACCTGTGTGCTCACGATGGATTACGACAGAGCACTTTCACTGCAGCTTTAAACATTAAGCCCATAACCCCATTCTTTCAAGTGCAGTTAGTTTAAATAAAGGCCCTTTTGTAGTACATAAATTACACACACAGGTACATTATTTCACTCTCTTCTATCCATCTCTTCTGTTCTTTTGCTTTTTGGCTTTTCTGCTTTTTTGTATTTGATCCCATAAACTATATTTAGTAACAATAACTTTGTGCGTGTGTGAGAGTGGTGTATATCTAAAAGAGTTCAAGCTAACATACAGCCAGTATAAATACAACATGTGCGGTGCAAAAATAGCCTGCCTGCAAGGTTGACATGGTTGACTCCGCTCACACCTGTCCAGCACAGCCACCTTTGTCACACACACCTGTTCAGATGTCACACCTTGCACTCACACACGTGCCACATAAACAAAGTTCAGCCAACTCACATGCACTCACAGTGCACACAATAATAGCAGCACATAAATACACTGTGCTCCTTTGTTTAAAAGGTCACTAATAGTGACTCAGTGTGTTTGTGATGCACCAGGACACATAAGTGTTTTCATAAGGTAAATCTATAAACTGTGATAATGATTAAGCTGTTTCATTTTAAATTCAGTCACATATCACGAATGTGTGGCTGGGATCTGAAAATGCATATGAAGCTACTTTCACACACAAGTCTCCCAAATAATCTAAGTTACAGCCTAAAGCCAGAACATGACGCCACATTGTGATAAGAGCTCCATGATTTTGGACCACCGCCACTTCAGTCCACCTGTCCGACCATAATAAGGGCATGCACAGAGAAGGAAATGTGCACCCCTCCCCCCACAGCGAAAGAGACTGCAGCTCGCTGTCAACAAACCACAGGTCAGGAGTTATTAAAAAGGCAGAGAGAAAACACAAAGGGCTCCAGTCCTCGGTACTGTCATGCCTGCTCATCCTTTTTGAAGCAATAAGAATCATTTAAGATATGTTAAACTAAAGCTTGTGAAACATGTTTAAATGAGTCTTTTGCACTGCTCTCAGTGTCATTTACTGCTGGCTGAGATGCAAACACTCTGAAAGTCTAAGCAGAACGCTATGAACTGAACAAAGCTAACAAACAGCGCAAGAAGTGGAAAAGGTTGCGAGCACATAACAGAGTGCAGGAGAAGAGGATAATTTCCTCATCTGTCAGGGCTGTTGGAGTGAAACTGCTCTGCTGCGGAGCTTCAACTGAGCCCCTCACATCAGTAACAACTCCAATATATCAAAGTCAAACACATAAAAACTAAATCTAACATCAATCCACCCGAGGCTGCCATAAAGAGGGTGTGTCAACAATGTTCAACTATATATGACATATATATTTCTATATTTTTAATGACATCTTTTTAGCTACTGATTCTGGTCACTGTAATTCTTGTCCTTTTAGATTTAACTGCTGCTTTCGACACAGTGGACCATGATATCCTAATTGCTCGCCTGGAGTAGTGGGTGGGCATCAGGGGTCAGGCGCTGGCTTGGTTCAGGTCCTACCTATCACACCGGTCATTCTGTGTCGGCCTTGGTGACTCTGTGTCCTCCACTGCTCCTCTCTCTTGCGGGGTTCCACAAGGCTCAGTTTTGGGCCCACTTTTATTTTCTTTATACCTTCTTCCACTTGGGTCCATTCTCAGGAAGCACGGCATTTTATTTCATTGTTATGCGGATGACAGCCAGATTTATGTCCCCCTTAAAAAGGCTGACTCTTCTGCACTTAAGCCACTTCTAAATTGTCTGGATGACGTCAAAGCTTGGATGGCTCGAAACTTTTTAAATTTTAATGAGAACAAGACGGAAGTGATTGTCTTTGGTGGCACTTCCGTGAGCTCCCCAGTCGACCTGGGTTCCCTGGCGCAATTCGCCAAACCCACTGTTAATAATCTGGGGGTAAAAGTGGACGCGGAACTAAAGTTCGACAGCCAGATTAAAGCTGTGGTAAAAACCAGCTTCTTCCAGCTAAGACAACTTGCTAAAATTAAACCCTTTCTGCACAGACAGCACTTTGAAACAGTAATACATGCCTTTGTAACCACTCGGCTTGATTACTACAATGCACTTTACATGGGGGTCAGCGGGTCCTCCATTGCACGTCTGCAACTAGTGCAGAATGCAGCTGCACGTCTCTTAACTGGCACTCGAAAGTCTGAGCACATTACACCGATTTTAGCCTCACTTCACTGGCTACCCGTCCATTTTAGAATTCATTTTAAAATTCTTTTATTTGCTTTTAAAGCCCAAAATGGCCTTGCCCCAGTGTACCTCTCTGAGCTTCTGCACCCTTACGCACCTACTTGATCCCTCAGATCAGCTGACCAGCTGCTCCTGAGGGTTCCCAAAACAAGGCGGAGGCTCAGAGGGTTTGCTACTGCCGCCCCTAAGCTTTGGAATGAACTGCCGCTGCACATCAGGCAGTCCCCTTCCGTGGCCACTTTTAAATCTCTTCTTAAAACGCACCTCTTTTCCTTGGCTTTTAACACCACCTAGATTGTTTATTTTATGTGCACAGGTTTTTTTTTTTTATTATGTTTTCTGTTTTAATGTCTATTTTATTGTTTATTTTTATTTTTTTTAATGTACAGCACTTTGGAAACCTTGAGTTTATTTAAACTGTGCTTTATAAATAAAGATGGATTGGATTGGACTGGATATGCCAGGAATATTTTTCTACATTTGCACACATCAGAACTGTGTGGAAAACTGTGATGGCACTTAAGTCCTCAACCATAACAGCCGCCATAAAGCCATATCAGCTCTGAGTGGAAACAAAACTTGTCATACACAGCTCCACTCAAACCAAATCTACAGTGAAGCAGGTACAAACACTGTGTACTGCTGAATTTTATAGAGCTGGATCTCAACTGGTGACTTTTCCATGCACCAATGATAAACTACTACTGGCTGCTATTATTATCTCTGACAGTAAAAGAGTTATAATACACTAAAAAAAAAAAAAACAGTCAGGAAGTAAACAAGAAACAAAGAACCACCGATGCTTGATATCCTCCACATCCCTTTCCACACTAACTTCATGTCTGACATCACTTTCTTGTGTCAGGGGTCTCTTGTGAACAACAATAGCCCTGAATTCCTCCACTGAGTTTTAACAGCCAACATAAAGCAACAGGACCACGGGGGAGAGGAGTTACGACACACAACAGGTGTAGCCGACATTTAGGAGCCCCCCCCCCCGCCCCCCCCCAAACTCCTCTCTTGTTCGCCTTGCGCACTTCAAATACCCCCCTCCCAAACACACCAGGAGCCCTGAACTTGGGTGTCGCGGAGACGATTTGGGAAAATGACACAAGAGCCAAGAGTTGATCCCCCCACCCACCCAAACACACACCTCTAATAGGCCAACCTGAACTCTCCTGCCCCATGGACTCACCTCTAATCCCCTCACAATGTCAACAACTATTACACCCATGGAAAGGAACTGCTGAGAGTAACTTCCTCTTACACTTTACACACAGCATACGCCTTGATGGACTGTAGGACTATTTCGATTAATTCGGGGTATTCTAACTTTTCTGAATATCAATATTCAGGTCATGTCCTTTTGATTCAGATTATATAGAAAGAAGCTCAAAATCTTAGTTAAAATTATGTGAGCAGCAGTTTCACGTTATACCCCAGCTGCCATCACTCATCCAACACCAATTTATCGCCCTCCTTTCCGCCTCTTCTCTATGGCGGATTAACAGGCTAATATCCCAGAGACCCTGCTGACAACAGGGCCGCTGCCGGCTTCCAATGCAAGGCCTAGTCCAAACCCATGGATTTAAATCTGTGTTTAGAGGATAAAAGGCCTAGGACACCTCTTCCAGTCAGTGTGTGTGTGTGTGTGTGTGTGTGTGTGTGTGTGTGAACCCTGTGCCAGATGCCAGTGAGATACATTGTAGGCACAAGGGATTTTAGCTGGTGAGACAACAGGTGGGGCAGACAACAGTCCTCCACCCTCGACTGTGAGAACAAAGCTAATGTTTTAAACAAACAGAACATAGTATTAAGCTCCTTTCTGTCACGTAAATCCACAACGGCTCGCTGCTGACACATCAGACATCTCCGTGCTAAAGCATCACCTGCGACACTTGAATAACTCCATGAAGACATCTGATGTTGATTCACGGCACGTGGGCGAGCGGAGCGCGAGCTCCACAAACACACGGAGGAGTGTCACTGCTCCGAGAAATAAGGTTATGACAGGAACAAAACGACTTGTGCTGCTTGGAAACACAGGAACTGTGCCTGACAATCCTGCACCGCATCATCCACAGCCCAGGTACTCCATTTATTTTCCGTCCGCGGCTGCACAACAGCAAAGGGACGGATGGCTAACCTGGTTCAGTCAGTCACTTGCTTTGACACAACCATCTGTCTGCGTTGTCATATTTAATTGCCTCGGCTCAGTGCAGGGAAACATTGTGTCCTGCTCCGCTCCATTATGCTGCCTTACATTGTGTTCTGCTGCCACATGGTTCCAGGTCACTGTGCTACCAGAATGATGATGCCTGCCAGAAATACCAGCCAAAACTTAACAATGAGCTCCTCCAGCAGTGTCTCTATGTGTGTGTGTGTGTGTGCGCAGGTGTTCATTTTTCAGAAGCATCAGAAAGAATGGCAGAGCAGGAGCAGTGTGGCACATCTTTGGATTTCTCTATGGTTAGAAGAAGAATGGACAGGAAGGACGGGGCAGCGGAGGCGGTTACTAAGAGAAATAACTGCCCATTTTCATGGAGGATGTTGTGGGGCCTAATGTGGGGCGGATTATTTAACATTGTCTGGTAGATGCAATTGCACACGATAGGAGAGATAATTCTTCAAAATTTTGGGATTCAAGCTTTTATGCAAGCTCATTGGTCCTCCATCAAGTAATTGCTGACATGGCTGCAGCCATGCTAGCACCTCTGAAACACAGTACATACAAAAAAAAAACAAAAACGGGACGTTTCACATAGCATCACAACATTTTTGGAGTCAGGGTTGTAGACACTTGTTGGGTATAACTTTTGCCATGTTCACCATCTTACCTTCATGTGTTTGCCAATTAGCACTAAGCATTAAGTACAGCAGAGGCTGATGGGAATGTCAGAAATCATTAAATCATTCCAAGATTGCCGGTGCCTGATTTCATGATAATCCATCCGATACTTATCGAGATATTTCACTCAAAACCATAGTTTCAGCAACTGCCATCGCTTGGACCCTGCTGCTAACACGGCTAACATCTTAATGAAAGAAAGAGCAATTCTGTTTAAAAACTACAACAATTCATTACTTTCTATTATATTTTGGTGCACTGTTATATATAAAAGCACGGAAAACTCACTTTCATGCCGTTGCGACTTTAATTATCAGTCAGATTGTACACAATAACCCTGATTCAGTGCTTGCTGCACACACACTATCACATAAAGCATCCTTATCTTTCATCGTTCACTCTTATGCCTCCATCACCTTCTTTCTTGTCGCCCCAGTCAACAGATGGGTTGACTGACTGCGTGATCGATGGTGGAGAATAAAGGTGAACGTACAGGTTCATGGTTGGCGGCAGCAGCATGCAGAGTCTTTTGTCGTGTAATGAGCTCTGGACTGCCGAGACTGACACGGCAGACGTGAATTGGTGTAAGTGGTTGTGGAGGATTTATGGCGGTGCGGCTGGCCTGAGAATGAGGACGGGTTGGGGGCAGGAGGAGCAGGAGGAGCAGGGGGAGGCTTGTGTCTAATTTCAGAGGGTGAGTTCTTTCTCTGAAATAGAGGTAAAACTGTCCAATCAGCTCATTCGATCAGGAACCATGGGAGACCACACGTGAAACTAATGTCAGGTTGTCTATACTAACACTGGGTTACCTTCAATGAACCCTAACCCAGCTACGTTAACTAGCATTCATTTAGCCAAAACAGCAAGTCACTGTCGACCTTGTGATTCTACTTCTGCCTGAACTAGAGAACCACAGAAAAGGTTGTCTGCTGCTCTGGACAGACGATCTCACAACTCATATGTCGTTTTGTTATTTACGTTGTGAAAGTGAGGTGACAGCAGACAGACCACATGTGACTGCTGCTGCCTGCCTCCTCATTGAGGAAGTCCTGGTTTTACACCTATAGCATGGCTGACACAACAGCTAATAAACATCTTTGAATTAAACATCTCAAACTATGACAATATCTGTTCATTAACAGCACAAAATCCGAACAGGACAGTGAATGCTTCTATTAGCCATGACGTAAAATGCTACATCTCAAGGTTAGATAAAATCATAAATGATGGCAGTGTGCTTAGATTAGCAATAATCTGTCAGAGTACTTTGCGACTGCAGCTTCTTAAGGCATTATAAAGTACATAATGATATCTTCATGACCTCAGTCCTATTATAAGAGACCCATCATCTCAGCAGACCTCCAACTGATGACTGTAACTTCTGCTACCACCTGCCTATAAATATCCTTTGCATGCAGCCGGCATTCAGCCCTAACATTATGCGTTTACTTTCATAAAGACATTTTCACTGCTCAGTTTGCCTCATTACTACAGGAAACTGAACGGTGGACGCGAATGTGGCTTTTCAGTCCGACACCATTAGGACCCGAGGTGACATTTTATCGGTGTTCGGCCATGTATCCTCTGTGTGTCATTCGCTGCTGAGGTCACAGACCTGGCATCTTGGCAGCTTTCTGCTTCCTCATAAACACAAGTCTCCATTTCCAACACCAGCACTGACCCTGACGAAATAATAAAAGCTAAAACTGGGATGGCTGCAGGTTCATTTGTTGAAAACACAGATTATGCTTTATTTTTCTGGTTCAGTTTTGTTTGCCTGCACATAACTGTAATGCCAGTAACACCGCTGTCAACCAGGCACTTTTCTCTAACCGATGCATCATTTTATTTTATTTACGGACCCACAGGATTGCTCTGATCAGATCAAGATGGCTGCTCTCACAGCCCATCAATCATCATTTATACTTTCCCCCAGTGGATCCTGACACCGCGGTTGCATCGTGTGTCTGCCATTACAACACTCTACAAGAACTTGTCTCCAAACTGTGTCCCAGTCCTCATAACAACTCATCCACGAAACTCACCAGTAACACACTTTCATGCTCATAAGACGCCAGTGCATGAAGACTATGTCACACATATGCAAGCACGCACACACGCATACACTCCTCAGCCCTTCCTGCGGCCTCCCAGGGCTCCTGCGCCTGCACTAAAGCAGTTTATAGAAGCCTCCCTACATGGACACAGCTTCTGGAATAGAAACTGCTATTTGATCTGACTGCAAGCTCTCTCACCTCTCCACTTACGTTTAACCCTCGTACACCTACTCTCTGCATGTTATCACACACCACAGACACAGCGCACTGGACTAATTAATGCTTTTATTTTGACACAATTCAACCGCGCTAAACTTTAAAAGTTCGGTGAATTTTTAAACGGCTTTGGTTTTTAAAGTCTAACTCAGACAGACAGTGAACTAATGCTAAACACTTGTGAGATTTTATGAAAATGATGAGTCATAATTCAATCATTTCTCACAGATAAAGGATGAGTTGCATATATTTACACACAGGAGGAGACAACGAGGACTCTTGCCTTTTTATGTCTTGAATTTTAATGCCCTCGTCCATTTTCTTCTCAGCATTTGCTTCAATCAAACATCTGTATAGACAGACTTAAACGACTTCCAGCCCAGTGCTCCCTGTAAATCCTGTCTTTCTTTTTTAAACACACGTTAAAATGTTAAAGACTGGTGTATGTAAATAATAATAAGTCACATTTCTTGCATGGTGGTCTCATTTTAGCCACTAAAAGAAGTCTCTGTGCGCTCCACCGGTCTGGTGAGTGAAAATATGCTGAGAGATCAGCTCTACTGGGTAACTGCTCCTGCACTGGGATCACATGACCCTGACAGAATGAATCATGGGAGGGAATCTAAAATGCCCCCCTCTCCAAAGTGCACCTTGGGATTAGGTGCTGTAGGCTGGGTGAGCTCCAATCAGGGGAGTAGGTCTAATTTCCTCACTAACAATGTCTCTGAGCTGTCCCCTCTGCTCAGTGACAAAATCTTTTCTTTCATCAACGTACAGTAATTCATGGATTTTAATTCTGTAAAGAGACACCTGAGACCTGGATCGAACACATCCCGACTCAAATAAGAGCTGGCAATTTCTGTGCTACATCATTATGCAACAGTGTGTCCCCACCGTAAAGGGAACACACGGCCAATTCATTACCACTGGTAATGCGATTTCAGTACTTTCAGTTTAACTGTTGGCTCGATGTGTAACTCAGGATCATTTCAAAAACACACCACAGAGTTGCAAACGTCAGCTTTTTCTTAATATGACATTCATTAAAAAAAAGTGTTCTACAAGCTACGAGTACATTGCCTTCAGTGCACATCACTGTCCATGTATTGTTTTAGTGTTGTCTCACTAAACATCAGGTAGCAGGTGAGATCAATAACCCAGTCTGGCTGCTGCACTACTGGTCTGAATTGTTAAAGTGCAAAATGAGATTAGACAAGAATACATTCGATTACGCAGCACCCTAAGATCTCTCATCGCCCACACAGTGGGGTATTACATTAGGTTGAGTGGATAAATATCACATTACAGAATATAACTTTGTAACACTTGGATCTGACGATCAGTCTTTTGGACACTTCATTCATTTTACACCCTGTGGAATAGAACAGGTAAAAAAACATTGGAAACATTTAAGATGTAATGCAAATCTAATTTAGAAAGTGTAAAAAAAGGATGGAGAAATAACCAATGTGTCTAAAGTACAGTTTAGACTGAATCAGGATGCATGATGCTTACTGTTAATCCCGGGAATACATGTTCATAATTAGACACTGCACAAAAAAAACCTCTTAATCTTCCCTTAAACTGATGTATCAGTCACATCTGTTGGCATGCTTACTCGATTTACATGACACTCACACATGAGGCTGGGGGATAATTCAATATTTTATCTCAGCATTCGCCTAAAAACATTTTAAATGACAGGCTGAGCTTGAGTTTAACATTTTGTGACTTTGGTAAATATCATTATAACAATATTAATTTGGATAATATCTGCACCCCTCCTTATAAAGTTAAGTCTAAAACCAACAATGTAGGACAATGGACAAAAACACTTCCTCAGACAAGCCAAAGACATCTTTGTTTTTGTGGCTGTGTGGGTGTATTTATATATGTGTATGTATGTATATGAAGCTCTCACCATACGGCTAATAGGTCAGCTGAGCCAACGTTGATAACCCTATGTAATGGGTATTTTTAGGTTATTGCTCACTTAAGCTACATTAGGCAGCCACTCATTCACTTAGTTAGCAGCTGAACTCTTCAACTATGTGAAACGGAAGATGTCTTCCATCACAGTGGTGAACTTTTAATATTTCAGTGCATCACACATACAGAAAAAGTCGCCAAACGAAGTCATTTCATGAAGCACTGCACGCCAGCATACATCCATCAACGACCACCGATAGTGTTTCTGATTAACAGCCACGTGTTCAGCACGACAAGCGGTGTTGTGAGTGCAGCCCTCTGCAGTGCGAGTTAATATTTAAACAGCTATTGATCCCCTTCATAAAGATCACTACTTTCTGTAAATGTGGTCAAATAAGATAGAGCATGAGCTCTGTGAGCTGTCAGCAAAGCATCTGAGCGAGGCAGACATCAATAAGCTTTGAGAGTTCATGGAAACATCTACTCCAGTCCCTAACTGGCCTGTTCGCCTCATCTCCTGAATCAGTCTGACAACCAAACTCTTCTTGTTTCTAGGATTACAGCTGCTTTGAGGAAAGAATATCACCAAGACAAGATGCAGCCAAATCTCATCACTCTGTCCTGTCATATCTTATTCCAGCTGACACCCTTTGATAGACACGATATCTGGCACTATTTTTGCCAACTCCTATCAAATAAAAGTCCTGGTCCAAACCAAGCCATGAATCATTTAGTTAGCAATCTACTGACTTCATGTTAAATATAAACCAATGTCAAGATGTACAGTTCAGACACACATACCCAAGCGCACACAATTTCTAATGTCCAGTATCAGATTCGGCATCACTGTGTGTTGACAAACATTACTGCGTCAAGTGCTGAGCAGCTTTTTCCACTGAAATTTCAAGGATAGAAGACACAACAGGTGGCGCGAGGATTTCCTTTCATATTCATTACATTACAAAATGAGACACTGGCTATATTTATGGGCTGATATCAGCTCCTTAAGCTAGATTTTACATGCCGAGGAGAGCAGTGGAGTACGATGACCTGCTCCCCTGGGAGGTTGAGGGGTGAAGACTAAAGAGAGGGGTTTGCTCGGCTGTGTGAGGTTTTTCAAGGCCTATTGTATCATCTTACATTCAAAAGATTGACAGGCGCACAAGACGAAAAAAGTCGCTCTCCTAACTGACAAACACAGAAAAACAAAACAAAGTGTGCCACAGAAAAGGAAATAGAAAAAGCAACAGGATATTTCCAAGAACGGCAGCAGGAGGAAGTGTTCGGCCTAACTACAGAAAAGACAGAGAAGAAGGCATGGAGGGAGGGAAGCTGGAGCCGAGCAAGTCGAAAAGTATTTTTAGGAAGATGTTTATTTGTAGGTCTGTGAAACTAACCCGGGGTGTATATCTACCAGCCCTGCCATCTCTCTCTCTGTTACCATCTGTTGAGGTCTCTCAGCCTGTCACGGTGCTCTGGCTCTACATTTTGCACTGACAGAACAATTCTGCAGACACGCTGCAAAGTACCATGTGAACACGCCAGTCAAAAATGCCGCTGCTCTGTGCTGTAATGCTGCACAATAGTGCAGATTAGGTGTTATTAGATTAGATTAGATTAGATTAGGCTGGGTTAGATTAGTGTAGATTAGATTAGATTAGATTATCTCCATGGGGGATTTGTTAGGTGGCAGCAGGAGCACTAAAATAGAACACAATAAAGAGAAATTGACATAAATTGGAATAGATACATTGTGATACATTGATATATTAATATCCGGATGGCTGACATCAGACCAATTGAGAGATTGCCACTTTTTATAAGGAGAATGTAAATTATGATAAATCAATGTAAACAATAATAACTTTTTGTTAGTTTACTTCTTTGAAAAGTGTACAAAATCCATACCGGTGTCTGTACCGTCTGACAAGTACCCAAAAAGGAGACTTTTCCCCCATCCTATCGGCTAATCAATGCTTTTGCATTTGAGACGTTTTCTCTGATAATTACTCTATATTGGAGATGTGCAAAGCAAGTCTTTGAACTTCTTTTGACAGCACTTACAGCCTTTCTGACATCATTTCCACATTTCATGAACAAGAACTATCAGACCAGGGTCACATTAACGTTGATTTCTAACCTTTCTTCCATGTTGTGACTCTTGTTCAGCCAACAGTGATAAAAGGAAGTGACAGGTTTCTACAGGTAAATTAATCAATATAAACTTAAGTGATATCACTGTCTGTATTGCTAAATAAAACTTGTTTTAACATGTTATTTTTCCAAGCTATACACAAGAGCTTTCAAAACGTTTTAAAGCAATATTTATGAAACTGTGGTAAGTGGTGTCAAACAGCCTCATTAGTTTTAATTTATCTTTGCTAGTTCTGTGATTCAGATGTAACATTAGCTACTTAGCTAATCGGTCTCTTGCACAAAATCCAGGCCTAAAATACTATCTGTACTAACCTTAATGTCAAAAAGTTTGATACTCTGAAATAGTTAGAACTCAACAGTGCTTCTAAAACGTGTTTAATTATCTACCTGAAGGCTATTTTCGGCTTGTGCTCCAGGATTTCCACAGAGGAGGACGGGAATTCTTCTTCTCGCTTCTTTGAAAATAGTCATCCAACATGGCGGCCCTAGCTTAGCAAGCAGCCGAACTACCGTCAAGCTAACTCAGCAAGGATGATACGTATCTTTAGACTTAACTACAGTGTTGGAGGGACAATTTTATGCGTGAAAAAGACGTTTAGACAAATGATAAAACTGCATTAACCTTTGCTGGTGTTTCTGTCCAAGTTTTGCGGTGGCAGACGTCACCTGCGTCAGCTGACTTCAGCTCATTACACGCGCACACCTGTCGGGCTCGTCCTCCACGAGGCAAGGCCAGCTGGTCGCCTAGGCAACGGCTGCCCTCGTCATGTGGACAAGCTTAGTATGGCTGACGACTTCAGGCTTAAAAAAAAGTCTGTTTTACGGATCTTTCTGTTGTTGTTGCGTGTATTTACAAACTATTACATCCAGTTTTCAATAATAACGTGGAAAACATTTCTCTCTTTTTTGGTATTTAATGTTAAGTTAAGTAACACATAGGCCTTATCTCGGCCTAAGTGGGTAAACTAACATAAATCAAAATGACTGCAGGTAAGTTTCTCTCTCTTCATTTAACCCCATCCGTCTGCATTCAGCGCGTTTTAAACCCGCCCCATGTTAGCTTTGAACAATGATAAACGTATCTGTATTTTTTTTAAGTGATGATTCAAATGTAGTCGAAAGACAGGGGAGGGTGGTTTTATATTTAGACAGCCGTCGCAAGGCAATCGGGGGTAACTGAAAGACAACACTGAGAAAGTTCCACGGCCTAAAATATCTGCCCACACAGCTTCCAGCAGGGCTGAAGTGCCAGGTGTGAGGACAGCTATAAGGCGCAGATGCCCAGTTTCGTGTTGGGCTGTTTTAGACTTTACACAATTAGGTAGAGGCCAGTTATTCCCAAACTATCAAATTTGTCATGTTAAACTGCATAAAAAGCCATTGATTGGTTGTGTGAGTGCATGGGTTAAGCTGTGCGTAATTACGCACGGCGGCACAAGCGCAGCCCGCTGCTCCGAGTCTCCAAACCTACCTTCCTCTGCTGCTTCTCCCAGGCAGGATCCAGCAGCAGGTCCCTGTCCCAGTCGTCCTCTTGGGTCATGTACGCCTCTTCATGGTGGATCGTGTAGGAGTTGCTGTAAGTCATTTGGGTTTCGACAGCTGTCATCGTGCGCCTCTGTTTGGACTTCTCACGTCCCCCTCAGCTTACAGTAAGAAAAAAAAATAATCAGCAATAGAAACGACGACGAGGCCGTGAGGGCAAGAACCTCCTTGAGACGAGGGGTCTCGCGTTCGGGGGGAGAGAGACAGTTAGGGGCTGCAGAGACCAGACTCCACTGGTGCGAGGTGCCTATGCGGAGGTGGTGCTCCCACTACCAGAAGACCCTGCGGGCCGTTGCTCCTTTCCTGGTCAAAAGTGGCACACGTGACCGCACCCCAATAAGTATGGGGACCGACAGCTTGGGTATCAGGTTCTGACCCTAAAAAGGTGTAAAAGGCGGGGTAGCCTCCCGCGGGCAGGGTTAACGGACCTGTGAGTGGTGTGGAGGGATGTCATTCACGCCCCCTCGCACCAGAGAGGTTTTTATGGCCTGTGCAATGCACCTGTTGCTGTTAGTGATCCTCAATGGCAAACCCGGGCCTCTGTAGTTTCAGCCTACCTCTCCCAGAAAACAGGATCAAAGAAATGAATCTCAGATTCTAAAAAAAAAAAATAAAGCAGTCGTTTAAGAAATCCTAGAAAGCTCCCCCCGTGCATACAGCTCTCTGGCAGTCCAGGCAAAGTATCCCTGGGCCTATTCAAGAGCTGCGAAGACTGACAGCATCTCAAACCATCTACCAGGCTGCAGGTAAATGCATAGTTTATACTGCTTATTTTCGATCATACTGAAGGATATTAAATAGTCTCTCAAGCAATATTCATTACCTTCTGCGTCAGCTGCCCCAATACAGAATTCAATTAGAATAAAAGAGATTCAGGCACTTTTCTGAAAAAAAATTTATAATTTATTCATGTTTTGCATGCAGACTGAAAAATGCCTCAGAAGGTTTTAAGAAATACAGATTAAAAGGCATATATATGCATATACAACCTTACAATATAATTTGCATTTATATCAGGATGTCACTCACAGTAAACATGTTGATGCAGAGATTTCATCTAACATTCATCAGTTAAACCCCCCCAGTCCCATTCAACTTTGTGCTGGAACAAATTTCCTTAAAATCAGCTGACTGTTCTCCTCTCGAGGTGACACATTATTCAGTCACCCTTGATGTGTCTTTGGAAGCCAGGATAATTTATATTATAATTAATCAGGCATTTAAGTGTAACTACACCCTGCTTGGTCCATTAACCTACTTGAGGAAGCTTAGCTACTGTGTGACTATTTGTGGGTACCATTAGGTACTGTGCTACTGCTGAGCTGAGGGAATTGGATGTGTTGATCACTGTAAACATGATGCAGCTAAGTTTTGATAATAATATGGACCATGGAGAAAGACAGACTTGGCCTCGGGTGGTGTATGCACCCTGTGTGGATGAGGTAACGAAGGTATGTTCGTCTGCTGCTAACGTCTTTTATCCGATGAAAGGATGCGGCAGTTATCTGCAATTCACATCTGTGCTGGAATAATCATGGTCACAGCGGTTACTGAATCTCATTACTGCAAAAGGCAATTAGGTCTATTGGTTGTGCTCAAACCAAACCGGAGCGTGTTCCAGATGCGCGTGCTCGCACATCTCAGCTGACACCTGCTGCAGGAGGACAGATGCAACCTGTGGGATCCCGTCAGAACAACACAACACAGAGATGGCGCACAAAGAGCATCTGGATTACAGTTCTTCAGCTGTCCAAACCACAGAAGGCGAGGGGGAGAGTGGGTGAGGAAGTGGAAGTAGGGAGGAGGCTGCAGCGAGCTTTGGCTGTCAGTACGGTGCGACTGTGAATTCAGAGCAGGGGGGGGTTTAAAAAGATGCGCGGCTGCATTCACCCAAGCACGGGAAGCCCAGACTCGAAAAGCACCCGACGAAGCCTTTAGTGAGGAGCTGGGAGAGTGGGGAGGATGGGGTGGCTGGAGGAAAAAAAAAAACTGGAGCACCACACGCCCTGATCATGGAGGCCTGGAAGGGAGCCTGCACTTAATCTACTCAGTCCAAAGCTGCATTGTTTTCAGGGCGATTCTCAGAAAACTGGCTCATGAATTCCTGCCTACATGTGCTTGAATTTGATGCTGTGAAAAAATGACATTTTCTTTATGCTGGGGGCATGAAGCACATCCTAGAAACAGACACCTCAGAGTCAAAGCTGCACTATCTGCATACACTACGGACAATAAAATGTCCTGTGTAAAAACGGCCCTTTTCAGAATAAGAATCTGGTCTGTGCATCTACTGTGGCATCAACAATAGGGTCCTCCAAGATCAGGAAGGTGAGGTTAGGGAGCAGCTTTTGAACCTTCCACTACCAACTCACCTTATAATCAACTCAACTATTCATTCCTGTCCTCCTCCTTCCCTCTCCCTCCTTCCCTCTCCCTCCTTCCCTTTGTCAGGCTGACAGAAGGCAACGCCCGCCTTGTCTCGACTCCATCTCGCAGCTGTCAGAGCAAATGGCGGACAACTCGTTTGACATACTGAAAGCCTGCGACTGTGGGATCGTGTGTGCGAGGCGCGAGCTCTCTATCTCAGCACACAGACAATCTTAACAGGTAAGAACACGTACAAGTCACTCAGAGCACATATCCAGCCCATTCCAGTATTCGAGAACTAGAGCTGCCGTACCAGAAAAGTCCTATAGGAACCCTGAGATTGGTGAGAATCTACAGGTCAGACTGGCCTCATACCTAGGCCTATCTTATAGGATGTTTCTGACTGGCAACACAGGCTGTGAGGGGCCCAATGGTAAGAAAATTGTTCCATAGTTTGAGGTTGATTTGTCACTTTAGATGTAATGGAGCTACGTTCTTTTTGGCACACAGGAGTTAAGATCCCTTGCACAGCCATGCGGAGCAAACCCAGCATTCAACAGTTTTAGCAAAGCGACTTGTCCAACACCGAAGTCTCTCTGCGTCATGTTACTGAGTCCGGCGTTGGGCCACCACACATACACTGTCCATTGGCACGCCCAGGCCTCTACGGTAACAAAGGAGGGTGGGGAGGTTGGGTCAGGTGGATGGTTCTGGGAAGTTGCGTCCGAGCCAGAGCCACGAACCCAGATCCAAGGTGGCGACGGCGGTGGCGGCGGAAAAAGCGCTATGTGTGTGTGGACGGCGGAGAGGAGAGGCGCATAGGGACAGTGAGGTGGGAGGAGGAGGGAAGAGGGAGGGGGAGAAGGGAGGGAAGGGGGGGTGAGGGCGGCGAATACGGCGGTGGAGAGGAGTTGACTAGCGGGCAGGGGGAGGGGAAGGGTGTGTCCGCATGTGCCAAGCCTCGCTAATCAGTGAAACACCACCCAGAAAGTTCTTCAGACATCCATGCTCTCTCTCGCTCACACACACACTCACACACTTCCCTTTATTCACTAGCTCAGACTCCAGCGGGACAGAGAGGCACAGTCAGTCTCCTTGTATGCAGGACTCAGTCTTGTGGAGGGGGTCCTAGCCCCACCCCGCCCCCACCCGCCACCCCCACCGATGGCGCTGCCATTGCAGCAGAGGAGTTACGGATCGGGGAGAGGAGGAGGTGGTGATGGTGGAGGAGAGGAGGGGGAGGAGTGTTTGGTCAAGGCACAGTCAAAGGAGGGGCGGCAGGTGGGGGGGAGAAAGGAGGTCAGTGCTTTTGTTTTTGTTTTGCTTTTCATTTACCTTGGTGGTGAAGAGAGAGAGAACAAGTTCCCACTGCGGTGGCGTCGCACTAAAAGTCCTCCCCATGGCTCACGCCGCCACGCTCACGCACGGCTTCACGCTGCCTGTTCCAGGTGGCACGGTGACCTAATTCAGTTGAGATAGTTAGTTCAGAGCTGGACTGTCGCGGGGTTGTTTTTTTTTTGTTTTGTTTTTTTGTCTTTTTTTTTTGCGGCAGAGTTACAGATTATCACACATGCAGGTCTAGAGAGTGGAGTGGACACAGAGACACACGGAGGGGGAGAATTTGGTGCAGCAGGGAGAGACCAGACCAGACCAGACCAGACGCACACCCATCAACCCCAGGAACAGGACTGCTCCACAGATCAAAATGCACCCAGGCCATTCTATCTGTGTGCCTCTCCCCAGCTCTCAGCATGATTTCACAGTGCCTAAAATGTCCTTTTCTGCATGAAAATCAATTTAAAGGACCGTACCAAGCCTGTCTTGCCAGAATCAAATTTGGTCAAGTGCAAACCCCTGCACATAATTCTGGATTTGCACCCAATTTGAGAGGCTGGAGAGAGAAAGGAGCACCAACCCGCACTTACCCTGACCAAAGAGAGCAAAGCTGGGCCACATCTACACCTGTCTCCCCCTGGGTCCCCAGTCAAATGGGTCTGGTGGTCATTTTACACAAGAGAAACAGATAGTGGAGAAGAACAACATAAACAAGAAGGGGAAATGTCCAAACCCTTTGCTTTCTTTAACCACAGTAGTCAGCCAAACATTCTTTATTATAATAATGATTATAGTATACATATTCTCAATAAAAAGCATGCTGATTTTTTTTTTTACTTTGTTTTTGTCTTTTCCTAAAAAAAGGCAAAATTAAAATACTTCTCTAAAAAATACGGTCTCAAACATGGCAAACAAGACATTTCGCAAACCACATAATTCTACAAAGGATGCAACTGGTATGTGTTTGTATATACAACACAGAAAGATTACACTGTGAGATGCAAAAGTCACTTAACCACTAAAAACCACACGGGGAAGGGGGGGGGGGGGGGAACAGCGAGGCAGTAAGGTGATTTCAGAGGGCATGTCTGCATGTGCATCAGACCGCTGCCAAACAGTAGTTGCGAAGAAGCTCCGAGCGATTGTTTTAAGTGATTGTAGAATCGAATGGGCGGAAGCTGACGGATGTCCAAAAGTCATGCTTTTGTTATCCTGATGCAGCAAAACCGCACCCACCGGATCCAACAACCAGATTAAAACACACGCTAAAATATCTTTGCAATTGCAATCTGAAGCAGGTCTGGTATTTGGAAAAAGTAGGACAGTCGGGGCAACTGGAAGACACTGCCCCGTCTCTCGCTTCATTGGTGCTATCACTGACGTTCCTGCTTAAAACCAGCGGCTAATCACGAGCCCGCGAGTCTCAGTTTGTGGCTTTTTTTTATCGAAAACTGTATGACATGAAACAAATCTGACACAGGAGTCCACGAGAAAGCGCCGCTGCTGGATACTAAGCTCCGTAGGGCTCCCGACGCCCCGTTTGAAATGATTAAAAAGTCAAAAGCACTTAAAAATGGGAGATCCCTCCACTTAATGCACTTCACTCAAAGCTTATAGGCACGTAATTGAGCTTGTCACATATCACGATTCCTAATAGGATGCAGTGTAAAGATCCTTTGTAAACAGCTCATTCAGTAGTCACGCATGTTTTTTTCCCCCCATTTACAATTCATCACACCCCAGTTTGACTTGTATCACATGTAAACTACATTAAAACAAACAAAAACACATAAAGTATTCTTTAAAAAAAGGCCTCTGAACATGTAGGAGGACTTAATACAGAATATCTACAAAAGTCATTGTCGCCATAATCCGGCTCCTCCCTCCGTAAACTGCTGACCCTGCACTTATCCGAGGAGCAGGAAATGAAATGCTGACTGGGTGAAAGGTGTGGAATATAATAGAGCCGGAGAGACTCTGCACTGAAATTTACTGTTAGAGGTAGGCAGCTGTAGTTAGAAAGAGAAAGAGAGGTGAAGCAGTGTCTTCCAGCTGTAGTTGGAGTACAGGCGAGGGGGGGGGGGGGGGGTCAAGGAGAGATCCAAACATACATTACAGTACGCATTGTGTGTGTGCTTTACTTTTTTTTCTGCAAGGCGCAGTCTTAGCTGCTGCGTTTGTGTGCTGCAAGGTCAGGAGCCCGCACATGTCTCAGTCTTGCACTCGTTCAGACATACATCCACGTCACATTCAAGACAAACACCCCACCCCACCCCAAAAAAAACAACCTTGGTTCTGCCGGGCACGATGCAATACAGCCAGGACACAATATGTGTTTATCTGACTTCTCATCTGATTAGATATCTAAACTCTTCAACATAAGGCAAAAAAGGTTTCAAATTAGCTGCCCTAACTGATCATCTAGGCCGAAGGAGGATGGCTGATAGGTTCAAAAACCGATGTCTCTTATCGTAGATTTGGCCTTAGAAAATCATAACTGGGTTGTGGAAATAAAGGCATATGAAACGACTGACTGGATCAGTCTAATACTGGCACAAGTGTGAGACTGGCACGATAAAAAGTAAAACTGAGAAGCACAAAGAATGCCCGTACGACAGATGAGAGCCTCCCTTTCATGGCTGCACTGTGTGGATGCAAACAGGACCAAGGTTAGCTGATCAAGTCCCTCGTAAAGCAGGTTAATAAACCCCCAGGTTCAAACCCCGCCCCACACACTCAGAGCCCCCAGACACACACAAACTCACATACACACACGTACAGCTGCTGTAAGGTGTTCAAGTTTGGGGTGGAAGAGGAGATGGGGGGGTGGGGTACAGGGCAAAGAGGGAGGGGTGGGGGCAGAGAGTTGTGTGCGACTATCGGAAGGGGGGCTCAGGCGTGTGAAGGGAGAGTTCGGGGCGGCGGAGGATGGCCTCCTTGCGCGTGGGCGGCGGCAACGGCGGCTCATACACCCTGGGCGCAGCCATGGCGGCTGCCACTGCCGCAGCTGTGGGGACCACTGGCCTGAGGGCGTCCAGCGTGGCAACTGGCTGGGCGGACATCGTGGGCACAGCAGGGACTGCTGACACTCCCGGCATGCCAGGGATGGCTGTCATGGTGTTCGGCGGTGGGTAGGCATACTGGAACTGGGGGTACTGCTGCAGCTGCTGGTAGTACTCTGCATAGTACCTAAGAGATGTGAGGAAGGGGAGCAGAGAGGGATGGATTAAGGGAGAGTGAGAAGGCTTTCAGTCGGAAGAGGACAGCATGGGCACTTATTGTGGCACTTGGCAATGACATGACAGTAACACGTAGCAATAAAAATCTAAAAACGCAATAATCAGACATGAGAAATGTGCCTACAAGGTTGTAAAAGCATGATTAAAAACAAAATCAGATACCTGGAGGAAAACAGCTTGAAAGGATAGTATTAGAGGAACTAAAAGTCAGCTCTCTCTGGGCGTGTTTCAGTGGTGCTGCAGAGCTGATGGTAAAGACAGTCAAGGATCATGTCCTACCTGGCCATGGGGTCCTCTGCAGCCTCCACTGCCTCTTCTGCTGATCTTCCAGCCGGCGTGGGGAGCAGGGGTCGGCGCGGCTTGGCTCTCTGGTACATGAACGGCTTCATCACGGGGTCTGGCAGCAGAGGTACCGACCTCCGTAGGGGACTACGGTCCCTCTCGCCAGACTTTGCCACCGCGGCCGCTGCTGCTGCGGCAGCCACTGACTGCTGCTCGGCCACCACCTGCTGGCCCTGGGCAAAGTAATGCGCCTGTCTGGCTGCCTCAAAGATGGCTGTGGTAGGGTCCGCTGCTCCCATGGCGCTTATATGAGCGTAGGCTGGTGCGGCGGCACCATAAATCGCTGGAGATACAGTGTAGGCCGGGTTGACCGCAGCCGCTGCCGTCTGCATTTCTATTCCAGGAGCAGCAGCCAGATAGACAGGGGGATTGGCCACAGTTGGGGTGTAAACCGGAGTTGTGTAGGCAGCAGCTGCAGCAGCCGCAGCAGCAGCCGCCGGGGTTGCAGCCATTTGGCCGTAGATGTTGGGGGTCATCGAGCTGTACATTTGGGTGGCGCCCGACGTAAGAGCTGCCTGATTGGCCACCGTTCCATAAAGCTGATTGGCAACATTGGCACCATACACCTGGCTGGCAAGGGCACCATAAACAGCTGGATTCACTGGGTTTCCATCAGTGCGTGTGCCTGTGGTGATCCCAGTGAGAGCTGCATATGTGGGATCAAAGGTGGAGGTGTTGTAGACTGAATTGTGCACGCTTTGTTGGACTTGTAGTGGCAGGCCGGCGGCTGCAGCGGCGGCGGCGGCCAGGACCGCTGCCTGACTCTGGTACTGCTCCAGAGAAGGCTTCCCCACAGGGCACTCTCCAGCATAGTGGCCCTGTTTTCCACAGTTAACACAGGGGATTTTTCCTGTAGGGGCCTGCTTGCTGGGCTGGACCTTGGACAGCTCTACAGACAGGGGGCGGCCTTTAAACGAGGTGCCATGCAGGGCCTCGATGGCCTGGAGGGCATCCTCCTTGTTTTCCATGTGGACAAAGGCATAGCCTGCGGAAGAGGAATGCCTGGCTGTCATTGAGCGCAGGGACAACAGTTAGGACCACAGTGCCGTAGCCACAGGCACTTACTTATTACTTCTAAGAAAAAGTATACATTCTTCCTAAGAAAACCACCTTGTCCATCTTTACACCAAGGACAACTTTATATTTGTGTATCATGCAACCTGATTCCAAAAAAGTTGCTGCGTAAGACATAAATAAACAGAATGTGATAAGCTGCTCTTCCTTTTTGACATGTACTCTATTGAAAACAGCACAAAGACAATGTATTTAATGTGTCACCTCATCAGCTTTGATGCAGCAGCACCTTTCAAACAAGTTGGGACAGGAGCAACCAAAGACTGGGAAAGATGTGGAATGCTGCAAAAACACCCATTTGGAAACACCCACAGGTAAACAGGTTGATTGGTAACAGGCGATGGTATCAGGATTGGCATGAAAGGGGCGTCCTGGAAAGGCTTGGCCATTGTGAACACATGAATGTATGAAGGATATTACTACATGGGCGCAGGAACATTTTGTCTGCAGACTGCATTCTGTTTTCTTCATGTTTTACGCAGCGTCCCAACCTTCTTGGAACCGGGTTTGCAGCACATCACGTGGACAGACCGCAAATTATGCAGTAGGACTTCTAAACGCACTCAAAATCTCTCAGCATCTTAACACCGTCAGATACCATCTCTTGCCCGCACTACAGCATGACTTCACTAACTAACATCAAACACAAGTTGAGGGGGACATGACTGGGACAACGTCACAATTCAAATGTTACACTCACCTTTCACTTTGTCACACTCGAGAACTTTTCCGAACGTCTGGAACAGCTGCTGTAGGTCTTCAGTGGTGCACATCCCGCTCAGATTACCCACAAACACCTTGGTGGAGTGCAGCGGCCTTCCCCTCGACTCCTCCACCACCAAATTCCGTCCCCGGAACTCCCGTCCGTTGAGCTCCCGGATGGCGCGCTCGGCGGCGCCCTCACCCTGCAGGTGGACGAAGGCAAACTGTCGCAGCACGCTGCAGCTGACCACCTGGCCGTAGGGTTCAAAGATGGCTGACAGCTCCTCCTGCGTGGTGTCCAACGCCAGGTTGCCCACGAAGAGCTTCACTGTGTTGCTCTTGTCCATGGCGCTGCAGAGAAACAGAGGAGTGATGTACTTCGCTGCAGTCAGAGATAAAGTGAGGGGATTAACTGCACAGTACAACTATGGGCTGTCACAGCTGTAACAACCACTGAGTGAGCACAAAACCACACGTTTGGCTCTGCGGTAGTCGGGTGAGGAGAGGGAAGCACTGGAGTGCAATTGTCTCAATACAGGGGTGGACAGCAGCACACAGGGACATAGCTGACCCGGCTATTTTGTGTCTTTTCCAGGGCTGACTCCATTTCTCCAGCATGAAACTTCTGTTAATTATGCAGAAAAATTGCAAATAAAATAGTGAGGAGCCAGAGATTAAGTACGCGAATAACACGTTCGAGACGCTTTCACTCGATTTTATAAACGCCTATGATCTGCACGTGCACTCTGCCAGATTGTCATGCAAATGCGGCACATTAAAACCCACACAGGCCTCACATTTGCCTGCGCGCTGGCCACTCGGGTCAGATAAACTCAAAATCAGGTGAGACAGCCGAACAGAGCAGGGTTTCTGTGGGGGAGCCGGGGAAACACGTCACGTCTGTGATTACAGCTGCGTGTTTCCAATGTGTTTATCATGCAAAGGAGGTCAGGAGGAGATCTTTAAAGGATGGTGGAGGCTGCGATTACCCATACAGCTATGAGTCACCCACTCAGCAGCGTTTCTACCCCAAAACCCTCCAGTGAAAGCACCGTGCATCAATTCCTGTGGCATTACACACACTTCCAGACTTCCCTCATGCAGAATGGAGCCCTTTGTGTTGAGAAAGCTGCCTCCCTTCCCTCCTCGCCAGCGTCTGAATCTACAGGTCGAACTCGAGTGTGTCTCTACACCTTTCCTCCTCCTGAACAACCTTTATGGCTGGCTGTAAATCAAAGGGCAAAGTGGAACATGACACCAGAGAATGACATTTCTATTTTTCGGTTAAGGCTCCGGCCAGCTGCCTCTGACTTGAAGTGCACCTCCTCCTCCTCCTCCTCCTCCTCATATTGCTGCTGCTGCTCGTAGAAAACATGTTAAACAAGATGCAAGTAGTCCCCTTCAGTGTTTGTGTGCTGCATATGTGAGCGCACCCCCCATGTCCCACATGGCTGCTGCGTTACCGCTGGGTTCATTTGAGGCATAACCAGGGGGAAGCTGGTTTTCTGATGACGCAGCGCGACGCTGAGTCAACACATTTTCATAAGTCGGGTTATTTAGAGGCGAAAAGGGGCGAAAAGACACGATCAAGTTGCTTAAACACAGTTTTAACGCATTCTCCACGCTGGCTGTAAAAAAAAGGAGGAAGCTGAATGGCGAGACGGGATGCTTGTCGGTTTCGCTCCAAAGCAAAACAAGCCACAAGGCGAAAACATCCGCGGAGGAATAAATAAATAAACACTTGTTTTGCTCTGTTACGCGCAACAAGGCTGCTAAACACATAATATCCGCTGCAACAACTGGCTCTCAAAGGGAGATCGATACAATGTACCGAGCATTTTCTCCGCACAGGACGGATTTCCTGCGCGACAACACGGTCGAACAGCGTCTGAGCTACAACATGCAGGTCGAAAACAGCTGAGCTTAAAGACGAATCGGAATTAATTACCTCCCATGCGGCCCAGATGAGAATAATACTGCAGAAAAGGCGATTAAATAAAAGGATCTACCATCTTACCTAGGCGGTGCTGTGTTTCAAAATGGTAGCGCCTGCTTCCGTTTGCATGTCGGGCATACTGCTGGAGAGGCTGCAGAGGGGGAGGGCTGCTGCCGCTGCTGCCCCTGCTGCACCCAGATGATGCTGAATCCTCACAAAACTCCTCATGAAATGACTCAAACACGCACGGCACACGTGCACAAAGCCAGTGCAAGCCTTGTTTTATTTTGAAGAGGCGTTATTAACCATTCAGCCACGAGACTGTGCTCCAGAAGGGACAGGAAACAGGCGAGGGGGTGCAATTAAAGAGCTGGTTGTGTGCTGTGCAAACAAACCTGTGCAGAAAGGAGAGCTGGTGCAGAGGGATATTCATTCAGATGAATACATCAAGCAGGGCTGCGAAGTTTAGGGAAAACAAGTGGTTCCAGCTTCTCACATGTGACGATTTGCTGCTTTTTATTCATTTATATCATTGTAAAGTCAACATTATCTGGATTAATGGTCAGACAAAATAAGGCTATGGGCATTTTCACTATTATCTGGCATTCTCTTGTCTAAATTATTCATCTAAAACAATCCACATATCGATCAATAACATAAACAGTCATTAGTTGCATTCTCAGCCCTCGGACACAAATGGAAAAAGAGCAGCGGCTGAACATTTGGGGGGAAAATTCGATGAGCTTATTCAGGCGTCACAGGGACAAGACAGCAGCTCAATTTGGAAAATCAATGCAAAAACTTGCTACGTGCGCACAAACGCACAATACGGCGCACACAATGTCCCAATACTGATGACTTCATCCAGAGGGAAAATGTGCGTTAACAGAAATCAACACGTGTCAGCGGGTGGAGGTGAGAAGACAGCAGAGCGTCTGAAGCTCAAAAAATGTCCATTTCCTGCGTTGTATGGATCTAAAGTTGGCAACCATGAAGGAACCGTACACTTAAAAACAGCTGAGCACACAGTCCCTCAAACCTTCACCCCCTCTCGCCCTTTCGCTCTGCCTGGAATCTGACTCTCTCTCAGGCTCTTTCAGATCTCTCTTGCCCGAGTCACTCACACCACCTCATGGACTTAAAACGCAGCAAACGGCGGGCCGCGTTCCCTCCCCGTGTCCCCCGTTAGCGCTGAGGTTCCCAAGCTTTTCAGTAACGTACCCACACATAAAAGAAGGGATCACTGCGGTGGATCCATGAATCTGTCACCCTCCTGCTGATGCTGCTGAGCCTGGACGTTTCAGCCATTTCTCCAGCTTTCAGTGTTGTCTTTTCTGCTGTCTTTTCACACCACTTTTTACTCCTGTGTGTGTGTTGATTTCCCTCCTAAAATGACGTATGTTGATATGTTTTTGGATATATTTTTTCTGAGCTAGTCCGCAGTGTTTCCCTCTGATGGACACGGACCTGAGAGTAGCAGGATGTTTTTACTACTAATACTTTTAAGAGGCTCGATTTACATAATTAAGTTAAGACACTTTAATGACGAATTGAAGCTTATTTATCCCGCCAGTACACGGCCAAAATGGATAGCTTAAGTCTTCTTAGTGCATCAGTTCAGACAGTCTTGTCAGAGGTTGTTATGTGCTCCACAAACATCACACTATTAACGGACATCTGGTTGATCAGAGGTGACTATTACAAACTCCTCGACGGTTTGAAATCTGATTCAGTGCTTTTAGATTCCTCAGAGGACCCTCACTGCGCCTGTAAGAGCGTTTGATTTTATCAGAGAGAAACAATTAAAAGAAAATAAGGTCATTTGTCTTTGGTCGTCTCTCCAGCTGTCTGGAAACGTATTCCTCAGTGCTTCTTCCTCCTCGCTTCACCCTCGCCGACAGACGTCCTCTGCGCTTCCCTTCGCCGCGCTCTCTCTGCTCAAACACAGCTTACAGGTGTGGTTCGCCGTCAGAGGTGCGCCGCCGGCGTCTCCGCGTTGGCCTTGCTTCGGCCTTTCCCAGCTATCGGCCTGTCTCTCTCCTCCCACAGCGTGACCCCGTCGCAGGCGCAGATCTGTTTGGGGTTTTGGAAAAGACCAGCTGATCGGGCGATGATCCCACAGGCCAGTCTGAGGAGAGAAATGTTGTATTCAGCCTCGAATCTGGAGCTGCTAGTTTTGCATAGCTGCTGATGAATATCGTGATATATCAAAAGCTCCAGCACAGCCACTAAACTGACACTGAGATGAGACTGTTTCACCATATCACTCCTTTCTCTCCTGTATGTTTTTCATGCAGTTCTGCTGAATAACGCAACTCATGGCGCTTTAAGCAAAGAACAGGCGTATAATCAGTGATTGGAGACGTGTCTTCCGACCCTCTCACTTGCTCACACTCTGAATTTGAACAACCTGTTTTTTATGCATCGCATTTAGGTATCACGTGTAAATGGGGTCAATCTCACACTGCAGCACAATTAGCACAGTGACCTTACACATACAGCCTCTGTATAAACAGGCAGTGGACAAATTAATAGAAACACCTTGCAATATAATGCAATCCAAACTAACATCATCACATACTACAGATTCAAAAGAGATGATGGCAACTCAGACCGCCGTGTTGACCCACCTTTCCCCAGAGTTCCCAGTCTGTTTGGAGAGAAGGTGACTGCCTCGACCCAGATCGTCCTCCCCTGCATCCACAACCAGCGATCGGCCAATCACGTCCCACACCTGCAGCGTGAAACCAAGGTATCAGTGAAGAGGAAATCAACAGCTGCCATCTGGCATTGCTTTGGAAATTAGATGTTGATAAATGAGATCTTTGCTTCCCGAGACTTTGCTGAGCTCAATACACTGTAAGTACCTGCCTAATTATTGTGCCATACGTGTGTGTGTGTGTGTGTGTGTGTGTGCGTGCGTGTTACCTTCAGCTGACTGTCCTCTACTCTAAATGATGCTCTGCCGTCTGGTCCAGCCACAATATTCCCCAGATCACCTACATGCTGAAACAACGATGCCGCATGTGAGAGGAGTTCCACACGACACACGACACACAGTCAATTGGCTCGTGTTGAAGCTTTATTAAAGCTTTGATCTGCTTTTATCTAAATGTTTTGGCAAGCTGTCTCAAAACTTCAATATATCTATGTTTTCTTCAAAAGAGGAGATGTGACTGTACCCTTTCAGAGTCTCCTGGACCGCCGTGTTGTCTTCCAAGGGGGTTATAGTGCTCTCCACAACTATGAAAAGAATACACTGAATATAGTTTAAAGGGGAAACAGACCATTTCCTAAGTGGTATCATTCTTGGCGCTGCTATGGCAAAGACAGCCGGATCGCTGTCTGTTTCCTGAAAGAGGAAAAACTGCACTCGCATCCAATTTTCCTCGAAGAAACGATGCAATCACAGGACAGTCACAGCACGTGACGAGGGAGCGTGAAACCGACCGGATCACCTTCAATTTCAGGGGAGATTGTAGCAGGTGATCGTATTATTCTACAGCCACTACATGTCAAACATTTACTTCATAACGATGCATGAATTCATGAATTAATGATGCAGTGTAAGTTTAACTGTGAGTGCTGCTTCTGTCCTGCTGACAGAGAATAGGCCACATCACTTTATTAGTAGTATAGTATACTATGTGTACAAATAGATTCCAGTCTAATAGCAAAATTCAATGAGTGCCTACATGTATTGATATTGACGAAACCAAGGTATATTCTTTAAACAAAGTTGATTCAATCATTGAATCAGATGAATAACTTTATCCAAACTGAGGATTTTCTGTTTGTTCGGGGTGACGACATCACATAACGTGACAGCAAACGTTCAAAGCCTCATCCAGAAACGTCAAGAGAAGCTACAAATGTAAAAACATGACACCTGGCACGGCGCTGAAAATTACAGCTCTGACTTGGAAGCTCAGTGGAAGCACGAACCAATGGCACTGAGACAGCCCTACCTGAGGCAGTCCAGCGTGAGGTCCCCCAGGGTGTGGACGTGGAGGCCGTGGAGTCCAGGCTCCAACCCGTCGATGGTCCCATCAATCAAGCAGCGAGCTTCAGACAGCTGCAGGAAGCGCACCACCCCCTGGATCCTTCCTACACCGGCCAGCATGGCCACCGCCGAACCGAGGTCTGCCACAAACACACAGAGAGCCTAAAACAATGTGTGCGTTTCGGGCCGCGAGCTCATCCGCGCTCAGCATCCTCACATCCAGGCAAACGAATGCATTCGAGTGACGGCCTGTCATCAGATTATGTTTCTCTGCTCACATTTGAGTTTATCCGAGGGAGACTGTCGCACGCAGCCACGCAGCTATTTTTATATCAGCCAGAACACACACTCGCCTGACATGTTATGCAGGAGCAAATCAGCCATAACCAGCATTTTCTGAGAGGTCAGCCGTGCTGAACGTGCACCACAAAGCCGACCTGGCGCTCCACCAGTGTGGCTGCAAAATAGGTGCAGTCACACTTCTGTTCGGAGCTCTCAACCTGTGGTGTGTTTGTCCAGGATGACATGCGTGAACAGCAGCAGTGTCTCAACAGTGGACGACATTTAAGTGTCAATTATCAAGCATTTTCTCCTGCGGGGAGATAAGGGACGGCAGCATTCATAGCTTTTAGTCGCCTCTATTTCAGGAGACTCTCGTCTGCAGATTTATCCATTCACTTAAGGCCAAATTACCATAACTATTGTGCTTAAAGGTTCCCTGTGGAGTTCTTGACCTCGAGTAGCCCTAAAGAGCTGTTTTCTCCATGAGTGGGGGACGGACATACACAGGAGAGAGAAGGCAGTGAAGATGATTAGCCGATGATGCAAGATTTAAAATAGTTAAGAAATTGGCTTTGCAGACGATGTAAATGTTAACTTTTGTTTGTTCACAAGAAACCTCCACAGGGCGACTTTAAGCCGTCCTCGTGCCCCGTGTCCTCACCTTGCTCCGATCCTCCGATGCCTTTCAGCACCGCCCTGCGCCCGGTGCTCTCTATCAGAGCCTGCACCTCCGCGCTGGTCAGAGCAGATTCCACCAGCACTTCCTCCTTGCTGACGTCGACGCTGACAGACTTCACTCCTGCGAGCGCGTCGACCGTTAGACACACAGGGAAATGACATTATGCTGGACCGCTCGTGTCCACAATCAAAACAACATTGACATTGTTTCCTTTGGCTTCTGTGGCGTGTCTGTTTTGACAGCAGGTGCTGGTTGCCACAGATGATTTCCTTGACTGTCAGCTTGCCTGTAGGCATATTGAACATGCCCAGCTTGAAAAAAAAAGTCTCTATTGAGGCCAAACTGCACAGATCTTTTGAGAAACTTCTTAGAAACGACTTTCCAGACCTGTTCAAGCATTCACATGTTACCTATGTTGTATGTAGTGTGCTGTAGAGTGAAATGTGCTATGTAAATAACCTCGCCTGCAAACTGACATATATGAACTATATTCTAACATCTACACCGAGCAGTGGAAAACATGAAGGACATGAACAAGAGAGATAAGAGCCAACTGACAGAATCTGCTGCGTCATGGTCCTCTGCTCGTTAACTCACACACTCACCGTTAAAAGGAGCTGTCGCTCACAAATGGCAGACAGCAGTTACTGTAGATGGACTAAGGGCTCATTTAACGGTACAGGTGAACCTTTAAACGCCTTCTCACCTGGTTTATTCTCCAGAGCAGCTCTGACTTTGTCTGCGCAGCTCTCGCATGTCATCTGCACCGCGAACTCCAGCTGCGGAGGAAGAAGCAGACATGAAACACCTGTAGCTGCTCGCGTGTATGAACATGATCAGATGCGTTATTTTTGGATTATTGTCTAATTGCGTAACCATGTAACTAAACACTGTTAATCATCTTAGCTGTCCGGACCACAACAGCAGCAGAATACGGCTCGTTTTTGCTTTATCACGGTTAAAATTATGTCGTGACGCAGCAAAACGTGAGCCGAAAACACGACAAAGCCACTCTCAAACCTTGCTTGGTCTCTTCGACTCCATTTCGTAACGGCGCGTCGCCGCCTGGGGTCAAAGAAAACTGAATCAAACAAATAACTTCCCACTTTTCTAGAAACGGAACCTGACGGACGCCGCCATGTTTGTGAGGTCAGAGCGAGGCTCGGCGCGCGCTACCGCCGCCAAGTGACGACGGCCTGCCACTGCAGTTTAGTCTCACGAAGAAGAGTGAAGCCTTTCAGGGTCTTTGTCCTCGGCTTCACGGGTTGAAATCAATAAAACACAGATGTTAATATATTGATTGATTGATTGATTGCATTTTAATATCATCACCTATCATACCATAGACCATATTCTGATCTTATAATATGATCTAGGAAAAGGAAATAGGAAAATGTCCCTCCACACATATTATGCTATACTGTACAGTATATGTAAAATCTTGATTTGCAAAGTAAATGATAGCACATAAATACCGAGTGTAGCAAAATGCACACTGCTTACTTCTGAATAAAGTGAAGAAAGCATTTTAACCTCAAAATTGTACTTAAAAACAGTAGTTGAATAGTTTAACAATTGATAAATGTACGTTTTTACGCCTGCTAGTAGCAATAATCATGCTAATACTGCAATAGTATTAAGCAGATATATTGCCCTCCAGGGAAAACTAAGTGTCTAAGAATCATCAGACAGATCATGCAAAGCACTAGTTTTCTGAAGGTGTGTTGTGCACATAGGAACAGTGCAGAAACAGCATGTGATGGTTTGTTTCTATCCTGGCCAGACTGCAGGAGGAGGGGCTTTCTGGACCACAGAAGATTGTAGTGCGTGGATAAACCACCATGAAGGTTGTAGGCAGTGATATTGCTTCCTGCCGCATGTGGTGGCCTCCAATTCAATTTCATAATGTGTATAGATTATTCTTACAAGGTCGATCTGCAGATTAAAGCTATGGGAGAGACCACCACTAAGCTGATGACTGCTTCTCAGGTTCTTACAGGCTCAGAGGAGACTAGCATGTGTGTGTGTGTCTGTGTGTGTGTGTGTGTGCTCTCCATATATCCCTCTCATACCTCGTGGCATCTTTTATGACAGCGCAGATGAGCCACAGGAGATGGCAGATGACCGTGATGTGGCGTAAAATCTGGGTCGCAACGTCTAAAATAAAAGCTTCTAAAATCAAACCTCCTCCATCTGAATTTGGGATGATAAGTCCGTGGGCTGACACATATTCGCCACCATGTGTGTTGATCCAGAAACGTGGCCGCCGTGACGTCAGAACAACACCAAGGGGCCGATGTTTTACACAAGAGGGGGCTGAGCGGCAGCACAGTCAGAACACAGCTCCTTCTGTATCTGGTGGCTCATTGGCGTTGACCTTTGACCCCGTGCTCAGTAATACGACCGCAGGGTTTAACGGGGCTGAGCCAGTGCGCGCCAGGCTCAAAAACACATAAGCGCTGCCTCACGCGCACACGTCACCCACGCAGCGGCCGTTAATTTATTCGGTGCATGGGAAACTGTCTGGAACCTTCGGCCTTATGTTGATCCCCGGCGCTGAGCTCCCCGTGCAAAGGAGGGGAGGGAGAGCTGCGGTGACACCTGAGCCCAAGAGGGGGGGGGGTTTCATTAACACACACACACATACGTCCAGAAACACACACGAGAAAGAGCCAGAAAGCAGGGGGACACCTCATGAGTACGCCAACGCCGTCCACAGCGGACTCAGAGGGAGGAAGAAAGGAGGTGAGAGGGGGTGGCGGAGGAGGGGACGACGGGGAAGAGGAGGAAGTGGAAGACTGCAAAAGAAAGAATTTGACAAAGAAGGGTGTGTGGATGTGTGTGCGCTCAGAGGCAGTGCTGACAGGGAGTGTTGACAGCCCCGCGCAGAACAATAGAGTTTTTATTTGCACTAAATGAGCCACTATCCTCCACCCCATCAGCACTCACCTGGACTCTGTTATATTCTCTTATTAAAAGCCTCAAGACGGCGAGGCGGCTCGTGTTTCAGCGACCAATGCAAGGAAGAGAAGCGAGCGGCACTTGCTGGGAACAAAACGCGCGAAGCGATCAGACCTGAACATGAATGTAAAAACAGACCGAGGAGAAACGGAGCGTTTTCTGATCCGTCCGCTGTTCAGGCACCATTCAAGTATCCTCAACTAATTTGTTCTTTCTTGTTAAAACTCTGGCCATGCATTTTTAATGAACTGTTGTCTTGCTGCAGTGGTTTAAGGTGACACTGAGGGAGTATATCATTAACAGTCACAGCAGCTATGCATGCACATGTTTCACCGTCTCTACATTCGGCAGATGTGGCAAAATGTTCAGCTCTAAGGACATTTATGCTTGTGCTCAGCTTGTTTTCTACCTCTATTTGCAATGTAAGCCAATGGGAGTAATCTGCAAAGCCCCTTCAACCCACTCCACTTCGAACTTCTACTGTTTTCTGCAGAAGATGCACTGTGAATGCTGAGAGCTGAATAAAATTCAAATAATAAATGAATAAATTTCATTTATGGAAATGCAGAAATGTGAACTAATTTGCCTGAAAGACAGCAGAACAGTTGGGAGTCGAACCACTGACCTTGTGTGTTTGTGTGTGGACACACGTGCTTTATATGCTCCAACCGCTGAGCAGCAATAAGTCACAATTAAAAAAGATCTTAATATTAATACACCAGATAGAATCCAATCAAATTGTTGATAATCAATACTGGAAGAACAACCAGGAGCAGCCAGGTGGAGGCGGCAGAGCTGCTCAACACCTCAGACAAGATAGTGATGGAGAACAACGGAGGATGCAGCAACAAGTAGCTGAGACAGTCAGAACAAGAGGAGAGGTCACCGAGGACTTGAACGCACCAGCAGTGGAAGTAGAAGAGACGTTTAAAGGCGTCTTCATGCTGTGTTTGAGTCCATTTCAATGACTCTGGAGTCAAATGAGAAACAGCAGACATCGTAAAAGAGGCTGACACTGACATATAAATCGTTCCGATCTTTAATCTCCCTCACAGTTATTTTTATGAAGTTATAAAAACGAGCGGTTCAAGGTTAATTAACGTGTTCACAAAGGCATCGTACCCCCTGGAAGTCCTTGTGTTTGTGCTTTAAACTTGGCTCCTGCCAACTGAAAACGTCTTTATCTTAAATTGCTGAGTAAATAAAAAAGGAAATGGAGTAGCAAACTTATTCAAACCTCTTAAAAACAGACCTTACGCCTTGCTGTTGTTGGGTCTTTCCATGACAGCGTGTTGTTTTTAAAGGGGTATGCCACCATTTTTGAACAAGCATTTCAACTTCCCAGTCTTGTCGAGCCAGTTGAGCGCCACTCAGCCTGGGAAAACAGTTGTGTCACCTCTTTTGTGGCTCTGGAGGAGGTCTGAAAAAGTAAACCTGGTGACTGGAAGCGGACATGTGATGATTCCCAACTCTTAATGATGTTCTTTTGTAAATATGTGTTCGATGAAACAGCAGACTCCTGACGTATCTTGTCTCCACATTCACGCGGATGCTGCCAATAGAAACAGAGACATAGAAACAACTCTTTTCAGCTCGTTGCGTCACACGCCGAGAGAAAACACTCCACCCCGAAAGGGTATGAAGAGTCGCAGATGCCATTGTCCCTTTTTGACACAAAATATACAAAGCTGTGAAATGTTCCTGCAGGCGTTGGATGGGGCCACGTTGGTGTAGCTACATTTACAGCCAGCAGCTTTTATTACAAAATGTCTAATGTCTAAACAAAGGTTTCACTGATACGACTTTTATTGTTTTTCTTGAGTAGCCTTGGCAGGACTGGCTGTGTTCAGCGGCAGGGCGGTTAGAGCAGATATGTCCAAACTGCCAGCACATTAATGAGGACGTTTCTCAGAGATTGTCCAAACCGGAAATCAGAAAAGACCGCTGCTCCATTGGAAATGATGGAAAATCGTGATGAACAGAGCTCAGACCCCATCCTCTTTGGGGCCACGTTACATCGCCACACCTTAACGTTGAAAAATAATGAGAAGTTTCAATGGGACACGAGCTGTCGGACGAGCACGGTTTTAACGACAACCAAGTTTAAGTTTCGTGCTTTTTTTAAGACCAGGTGACTCAAAGTTGAGAGCGGCTGTAAACTGTTCTTAAAAACTTCCTCTAACTCCCACAATTTTCTGTCTTAACACATCATTTTACATCCAAATGAAGGAAAATTTGTGCTGCTCACAGACATGGAACTGCGGGGTCAAACGGACCCTGTGAGCCTCCACAGGACAGGAATGCCGAGCCGCTGCCGTATAGACTCCAATGCTAACGGGGACCAGAAAGTTCTGGAGGAAACCAGACAGTACCGGTTTTCTAGCTGCCTATGCTGACTTCTTGTCTGAACCAAGCCTCAACTCTTTGTTAGGTTGCACATTTGACCTGGTTAGTTCTGGTTTCACAATGCAATTATGTGAGCGCCCAAAAGTACAATACATGACCTACCTAGATCCCGCCGTCGTCACCTGTGCGAGCTCTGTCCTCCGACACTTGCAGTTGATTGATTTGGGCGTGTCTGACAGTGGGCTTGTGGGTAGCCTTTGGTGGATTTCTTGGCTGCTATCATATTATTATCATGGCATTGCGACCTGCAGCACCAACTTCAAGTATGATACTCAAGACTGGTCCTAATTCAAGGAAAGAACATCCTCGCCATGCAAACACTGTCTGCCAGAGCTTCCTGTAATTGTTCCAAACCCTCCAAAAAAATGTTTTCACACTTGAAATGAACTGGACCATTGGATTCTCTCTCTCACTGACACGCTCGAACCTTAACGATAGAGGTACTGCTATTAACCTGAGATTTCCACGTATCTGTGACATCGTACGTGTTGTGTACTTCCTCCGTCCTTCACGTGTCTGCAATCCCCGTGGGCCAGCCGCGTAACGTCCACACAGTGTCCACGACGTGTGCAATGGAGCTGATCGTCGCCATACTTGTCAATGTGTGCAATTTTGCTATGTGGAGAATACGCGCCAAAACACACCGTGCAGACGGTGGAACCTCTGGGTAAGTGTGCCCAAAATCGAGAAATCTGTCGCAGTACGCCTGAAGATTTTGCCTACAAATCTGTCTTTTTCAGTCTGGTGTATTCCAGGTGTCCCACAACCCCACAAATGCGATCTTTTAATAGCCTGGCTGATCTCATAGGGAATCAAACCACTGACCCCGGTCGCGCTTTAGCGGCGACACCGTCCACGGCTTCATGACGCTGAATTATTCAGCTTGCAGGAGGAGGAGTGCTGGGGCCTGTTAGTGGTGCGAGGGACCCCGCAGAGGTCAGAGCAATGTCACAGCCCAGTCAGAGCGCTCTCCATGTCTGCTGATTGCACCCTGACAGCTCAAATGGAAGATGAAGCCAAGCGTGTCCGGGGGCCAGCGTCTGGCGGCGGAGCCCCCCGCCTCTGCCGGCTGCAGGGGCCATGTTTGTAAAACTGCACGGTGTGTGGCTTCGTCCCGGTTTCCAATCTGTGACACTCACACGCTGAAAAATGAAGGAGATTTGCTTTGGCATTTTGCTGCATTATTGAGAAATTGAACAAGATATGTTGTCAGTCCCTGAGCACAAGAAGCTTTAAATCAAAATGATGAACACAGCCAAGGAAAAATACTTCGCCTCTTTTCACGTGTGCCTGATTCCTGTGCGGATGAAGTCAATGAAAGTAATTATAGGAAAGGGTACAGAGTTCTGTTATTGCACATTACTGGTTTTCAGGAGCAGGGAATGAGTTATCAAGAGCTGCCTTTAAAGCAGGATCGCTTTTTACATAAATATCTGTCTCGTAAAGTAATTACTGGCGCCGTACAGTAAACACACTCCATTGATGGGAAAACAAAATCAAGTACATCATTTTTAGAAACATATATTCCAATTAAATCAATGCCGGACCCCAAAAAAAGCAGAAGAGGAAACAAAAGAAAGCATGTAATCAATCAGAAAGAAGCCCTGTGAGCAAATACTGTCCATTCAGCACATTATCGCTGACCCATAAACAAGCTAAAAACTATTAATTATCATGCCAGCTGGGTGTTTAACAAACTATGGACAGACTCTACAGCTCATCACAGAGAGGATCAATAGGAAGAAGAGACGGCGTTGAATAATGACCCATATGGAGGAGGCAAAACGCTGCAGTGTGGCTACCAAACACAATCCTCCACTTAATCATTACACCCCAGAGTCCGGATCGTTACTCAAACTATCTGTCTGTCGTGATCCAGGAAGTAGCCATAGCCCCGCTGGAAAACCACTCAGCAATTACAGAAAGTAGTGGGATTTAATAGGAAGTAAAAGCCAGAAATCACAATAAGGTCACCAGCTATAAATTGTCTTTTAAGTAGGCTACCAGTGACTCATTATTAGTCTCTACTGCAACTGTGAAGGAAAACTAAAAGAACAAAACGGACATGAAGTACAATGAGCAGCTGTAGCTCACTCACCAACGTGTGGCCATATCTTACGCCAATCTACCTTTAACCACACCTAAACCATAGATTTCTAACAGTTCCTGAAGACACAGACAAATCACATCATCCCACTCAAGTACAACAATTTTAAGACATTTTTTCTTAATCCAATTTATGCGACTTTGTATTTGCACTTATATTTTGAAGACACATACTGCATTACTCACGCCACTACAATTACTTGATAACTTTAGTTACTTTGCACATTATTGATATAACATATTATGAACAATCATGATGCATTATTATGGACTGAGCTACCCAAGAACATATAAAGAAGTCAAGATTATCTTAACTGGCTGCAGCACGAGTGATGATCACACATTAATGTAATGATGATTATAATGTCTGTGAAAGGGGCCTTTCTGCATAATGAGTACTTCTACTTTCAGTGCTTTAAATATATTTTGGTGCTAGAATTTTTACACTTGAGTAAAATGCAGACTGCGGGACTTTTACTTATAAGAGTATTTTTACAATTTGGCATTGCTAGTTTTACTTTAAAGTTAAAGATCTGAGTGCATCTAATTAGGGTGACTTGTGGGTTTTCACGGGCTGACAAGAAAGGTCAGAAACTCGAGCACGGGGAACAGTTTCTGTGCAGGAGCAGCAGGTAAACACATACATGCATTTACAAGCAGTGTCCTCATTAAATCCTATAGCGGCTCAGATGCATGAGGTGGTCTCGCCGCGGGCCCAACCTTGGCTAAATGCGCCCCTTGTCTGCGTAAATTTACATATCAGTGAGCTATCGAGTTCCAGTTCAGATTCAAATGAACTTTCTTGGCGTGACAGAGGCTTTCACATTCAAGCGCGATGTGGCAGAAAGCGGAAAGGGCTAAACGTAAAGAACAAACGCGTTATTAAAGATGTCACACCGGGAATTACAGAATATGGCGGGAGGACACCTGGATTCCACTCGGTCACTGTCACAGCGCTGCTTTCCACGCGCAGCTGGCCGAGCGAGCGGGCTATGCGTGTGCGTCCCGTGAGCGTGCGTGAGCGCGTGCAGCCCGCCCCCCCCCCCCCCCTCAGGGGCACAAACGCGCGCGCGCATCGGTTGGAGCGAGAGAGAGAGAGAGAGAGAGAGAGACAGCAAGGGGGGGAGAGATAGAGGGAGAGAGAGAGAGAGAGAGAGAGAGAGAGAGAGAGAGAGAGAGAGAGAGAGAGAGAGAGAGAGACAGCAAGGGGGGGAGAGATAGAGAGAGAGAGAGAGAGAGAGAGAGAGAGAGAGGGGCAACCTTCTCCCGGTTTGTTGCACGAGGAGTCGCGAGAAGTCTCTGATGACTGACAGACAGCGGATCCGCCGCCTCACCGCCTGCCTCACCTGAACCACCAGCAAACCCGTGAGAGAGGAGAGCCAACTGTCGGCGAGGAGGAGGAGGAGGAGGAGGAGGAACGGAGACCTCCCCAAAAAAATAAGAAGAAAAAGAGGCAGAAGAGGAGGAGGAGAGGAGAGGAGAGGAAAGCGGGGGCAGGCAGCCGGCTGGCCGGTACACGGAGTCCGTCCACCGGGAGAGAAATCACCGCCACGACCGTCACATCATATCCCAGCCCCGAGATAACAAAGGTGGGTAACGGTGTGTTCCTATTGTGTAATATCAGCATGCCTTGTCCTACATGGCGCCTTTAATCCCCACAGTGGAGTTGTTGTAGACATGTCTGGTGTGCGGTGAAAAAGAACCCGGGGCCGGTGTGGTACAGGAGGGCATTGAGGGCTTTGTGTGTGTTTCTGGTTTCTGTCTCCGCTGTCTCCCCCCCCCCCCCCCCCCCCCGTGCTCCGCGGCGGGGACACTTACTCACCGACGGCCGCGCCGCTTTCATAAAAACGGATCTATGGACGAGCGGATGACACTTTGTCTGCAGGGGAACACGTTCACGGGCGACATGTGCGCCACTTGGAGATGCGCGGCGGAGTGATTTCATTCAGCACGACCCCAAAAAAATCTAATCTGAGCTGGCCCACATTTCGCGGTGTGAGACCTCTTGAGGAGATTTTTCTTGTTTATGTCCTGTAAGAAGCATCGTGTGTGTGTGTGCGTGTGTGTGTGTTTGTGTGTTGAGGAGGATGATGAGGGCAGAAGGGGAGGGGGTGTTTATCGTGACGGTCTCCTTGAGCGCCTCAGGCTTGTCGGGATGATTGATTTCGCCTGTTCAGTCCGATTATGAGCGCGTGAACACCTATGCCGGCAAATTAATTAAACTGCAAGCAAAGATTCACCGCGCGAGATAATCGTCATGTGCACGCGGAGGAGAGGAGGCAGCAATTAATGACAAACTATTTATATCTGGAGCCTCATTGGATGGGTTCGTAACCCCAATTGTTGCACGCGTGTTCAATATTTTCCATAACGCAGATTTGATGGCTCTCCATTAGTTGATTGGTTTCGTTGTCGGATGCAAGTTGGCTGAAGTTTTTCCATCTGCTCTGTTTGTTGTCAGCCTTCAGCATCAGTGAAACGTCTTGTGCAGGTTTGTGGTCTGCAGCACAGAAGCGTGGCAGCTTAGAAGTGATTGATGAAGAGGAGCTACGAGCGCAGCGCATGGGAGATGAGCCGAAAATGGACAGAAACGGTCTCACAGTGAAGAGGCTCGTTTGATAGAATCTGCTTTGAGCATGATGCTGAAATGATAACTCAATTAGCTGGTTTGACAACTGTCAAGTCAGGTTTCTTTATTTGTATGACATGTCTGCATTCAGGACATCTTTAGGCAGGTTGTTTGGATAAGAAGAAAAATCCTTTAATGGGGAAAAAAAGGGGGGGGGGGGGGATGCGTGGTCCTTCCTCCAGCAGACAACAGCAGATGTCATAACGGATCAGTAATTTAAGTCATTTATTGCTTACCTCCTCCAGAATTTGCTCCTTGTATCCGTTTCATGCAGCTGTAAATTGAGGATCTCTGTTTTCCACTGTCGGTTAGATAAGGTTTGTTCACCTGTCAAGCAAGTAATCAAGACACACATCCTTTATCTGCAGATCCTGAGAAACAATAATCTGTGCAAAAAAAAAAAAAAAGATGAAAAGCACCTGCAGGCCGACACGCCTCCACCCCATCCCAGCGGAGTCTTTGTTTCGTATGGGCACCATGTGGGCAACACTATCTGTTTGTTACGTATTTATGACTCGTTCCAGGACCAGCAGGCGAGGTGAGTGTTTAAGAAGAGGGTTAGAAGTTCAGTGACCGACAGCAGCTGTAAAACCTCATTTAAAAGTTTCTTCATGTACATTTGCAGACATAGATTTGTAGACAATTCAAAGGGCATCTGAGGTTTGATTGTGGCAGGGCTACTTTATGTGGCGTGCTTTCTTTCCGTTTTCGTCATGGGTGGATTTATAACATGTGGCGTAAAACGGAGGATTTCTGTAAAAATTCACCCCTGCAGTTGTATTCTGTACCAGGCGCTTCTGCTGTAAAGTCAAGCGTTTGAATGTGGAGGCCTATGGGGACGGACTCGCCTTTGGAGCCAGCCTCAAGTGGCCATCTGAGGAGCTGCAGCTCTTGGCACCTCCACCTTCAGCCCAGGAGGTCCCTGCTTGGGTAGACAGATGTATTTTGTTAAAAAAAAAGAAAAAAAAGAAGAAGCCAGATCTTGCTTTAACTAAATTTCGATGAAGCATTTAGTAACTGTATTTTGGCTGAACTGCAATCTCAAAGCTTGTCCCCACGTCCCCGTCCCGTCCCGCTCCTGCCTATCTGTCTCCTCTGCTTGTGTTCGTCCCTCTCCTCCGCCGTGTCTTCAGGAAGTAGGTTAGGGGAAGGGAGGGCAGGTGACTTAATAAACCCTTTTTGCGGCAGGTCGTTTACAAGCACAGACCTGAAAAAGTTCCTCTTTTTCTTTTTTTTCTTTTCCCCCTGGCATGTCCACAAGAAAGCCACAAGACCGAGTGATGAATGTGCGCTCTGTGTGGAGAATAGCAAAGCAGGGAATAACAATGGAGTCCATAAATAGAGACACACGCGCACACACAGACACACACACACACACACACACACACACACACACACACACACACACACACACACACACACACACAGACAAGCTTCTTGAAATAAGTCAATATGATAAAGTGTGTTGTGCTGACTAAGATTCACTGCATTGTTGTGTTAAACCTCATCACAAGACTCTTTTTGGCCAGAGGGCGCCCTTTAAATGCCGACGCTCCTGGAAAGGAGTTTATTTATATTGTACTAGACCGTGATATATGGCGTAGCTGTGGCTGCTTGCTGTACAGTGTCCCTGTAGATGCAAGTTTTCAGGCGCCGAGCCAAAAAAACAGAAGTGTTTACTGCTTCCCTGGAGGCAAAATGACGGAGAAATGCTGGTATGTAACATTCTGTAAATTCCTCCATTTGTCGTAGTCAGCGTCGGCCTGTGTGCGGATGTTTCATTGATGCTGAGCGTTTCTGAGGTTCAGGATCTGATCCTGAAGTAGACACAGGTCAGCGTGCTCAAAGCCTGGTGGTGCAAAGCAGTGAAATCAGCACATAAGTACAAGCCACTTTTTAGATTAGTAGATAATTGACTAATGATCATTTTCATCATTTATCAGGTAGAAAAAAAAAATCCTTTTCTCTATTTCACTTCATTATTGATCAGATTTTATTAGGGCTTGCTTGGTTTAGTTTACAAAAGGAGAAAAAGTAGTGCAAAAGGAGACATCTGCAGATTGTTTTGTCCAAACCCCAAAGATATTAATTTTTTTGATAATATAAAACAGAGAAAAGCAGCCAAATCCTCACATCAGAATCTGAAATTAGAGGATATTTGGAGTTAAACGCTCACCAGAAAAGAAACAATTAATTCAACCTTCATTTTGACCTTTATTAACCCGCCAAGCCAACGAGGACAAAATGCTCACAAGAGGCAAAAACCCTCCTGATGGTGATTTAAGGGGAAAGGAGGGACAGAAAGAAACAGCTCAGCAAAGCTTTGAATGGGAGGGAAGGAGCAGCTGAAATAAAATCACACAGGAGCTCAGATTAAGAGCTCTTCTTCTCTCCATGTTTGGTGTTTCGCGGCTGAGGAGGATGTGGTGTTTGTAAGCGAGGCCGCCGGGATCGGCAGGTCTTCTTGATGTGTGTCAGTGGAGGTCATGACTGGTGTTTAAGATGGCCTGAGTGATTAGAGCGCGTGTGATTAAAAATTTACTTGTGGGCATCTCAGCCTGCCGCAGAGAGGGAACGCGTGTGTGTGCGTGTGTGTGCGTGTGTGTGCGTGTGTGAGCATTTATGTTGTAACATGTGGATGTGAGGCCAAGCGAGATTAATGCTCCATGTTAACAAACCTCGTGGTCTGAGCTCGGCTAGCCTGAAAACACACACGCAAATACATTCACAAACACACACTAATGCATTCACACACACACACACACACACACACACACACACACACACACACACACACACACACACACACACACACACACACACACACACACACACACAACGCACACACACGTTCTAGCTGATCTCCTGTCGGGTTAATGCTGCCCATGAGTGGCCCTCCCCGCAGAGGAATGTCAGCGCACACACAAACACACAAACAAACGCACACAAACAGCCTCTTTGATGCGTTGACATTTACTATTTTTTATTCTGTATCTCATAAACTTTAATATTTTTCGACCTCTTATACCACTTTTCCTGCTTCTTGTAACCTGCTGGCACTGACGACTAAATTTCCCCGCTGTGGGATCAATAAAGTCCTATCTATCTACCTATCTACCACAAAGGTGCATTTTATTGTGTCTTGGGGTCAAAGTGATTTTGACGTGCTTGGCTGCGCACACAAAAATGCTACACTGCTGGATTTCAGACTGGAGCTGACATCAAAAGGTGTGTGTGTGCAGAGCTGAAGATGATTTCCCTTTTGCGGTCGCTTATTAGGGAAGTTAATTCCCCAGAGAGCTCCCGGCTGAATTAGAGACATCTGTACATCAGCGGGACTTCTCAAATGTTAACAAAGAGGCAAAGGCTTCAAAAATGCCTCCATATTTATTCTAAAGCGCTCATGTCAAAAATGAAAAAGGCTTTTATTGCGGTTGTGCGTTAGCCCTGGTTCGGACTGCGGCCACTGGTGCCAGATGAGGACAGATGGACGAGGGCTTTGTCAGGGTCTGGGCCGGGCTCCAGGGGAGCTGCCCTTGGTGCGAACATTTTCATCTACTTGTAGATGTCCGACAGACAGATTCCAGCAGACCCTGGATTAAAATGGTCTGGGCAGGAAGATTACGGGAGCAAAGTCCTGTATCTGGATGGCCCCGCTGTTCCGCATAACACGAAATGCATTATTTATTATTAATACTGAGAGCATCTCGGTTTGGTTGTTGTTGTTGTGGGCGGACAAACTCCTCTGTGGCAGAGATCTCCCTGGTTCACCGGTCAGACAAAATTCAAAGCTGGACCCTGATTTTTTTTCATTAAGATGTGATTTTCTGATCTGCAGCATTTCAGTAAACCAAAGCCCTGAGGTACACTTACATACACGCAGGACAGTAACAGATTTTTCTGAGGTTAACGAGAGAGGAAGAGGTGGTTTCAGAGGTGAAATGCTATGTGGATCTGTATTATTTCCAGCTGTATTTCTTCGTCTTTTTTTTTTTTTTGGAATTTTTGTAATTTTGTAATTTTTGT